>NW_026708592.1:0-7500 GCF_902713425.1 Acipenser ruthenus
TCTCTCCCTCTCTCCCAGCGCACATCTCCGTCCTCAAGTTTTGGGATTCTCTGGTCCTCACCCAGTTAGACCAAGAGGTGCTGGGAAACTCCAGCCAGCGATCCCACTCCCAGTCCCTGCTGCTGCTGCACGCCCCTGGGGAGAAGCAACTACCCCGTGGTCCAGGCTTCATTCGGACCTTTCACTGTAAAGCAGGTCAGAGCGCGGACCGTCTTTTAAAATCCATTCTCTCACCTCTTATTAGCTTTATTAACATGATCACCGGCCCCTCCCTTTAAAGGAGCGCTGACCATCTTTAAAATCCATTCTCTCACCTCTTATTAGCTTTATTAACAGGATCACCGGCCCCCTCCCTTTAAAGGAGCGCTGACCATCTTTAAAATCCATTCTCTCACCTCTTATTAGCTTTATTAACATGATCACCGGCCCCTCCCTTTAAAGGAGCGCTGACCATCTTTAAAATCCATTCTCTCACCTCTTATTAGCTTTATTAACTTGATCACCGACCCCTCCCTTTAAAGGCGCGCTGACCATCTTTAAAATCCATTCTCTCACCTCTTATTAGCTTTATTAACACGATCACCGGCCCCTCCCTTTAAAGGAGCACTGACCATCTTTAAAATCCATTCTCTCACCTCTCATTAGCTTTATTAACACGATCACCAGCCCCTCCCTTTAAAGGAGCGCTGACCATCTTTAAAATCCATTCTCTCACCTCTTATTAGCTTTATTAACATGATCACCGGCCCCTCCCTTTAAAGGAGCGCTGACCATCTTTTAAAATCCATTCTCTCACCTCTTATTAGCTTTATTAACAGGATCACCGGCCCCTCCCTTTAAAGGAGCGCTGACCATCTTTAAAATCCATTCTCTCACCTCTTATTAGCTTTATTAACATGATCACCGGCCCCCTCCCTTTAAAGGAGCGCTGACCATCTTTAAAATCCATTCTCTCACCTCTTATTAGCTTTATTAACTTGAATCACCGACCCCTCCCCTTTAAAGGCGCGCTGACCATCTTTAAAATCCATTCTCTCACCTCTTATTAGCTTTATTAACACGATCACCGGCCCCCTCCCTTTAAAGGAGGCACTGACCATCTTTAAAATCCATTCTCTCACCTCTCATTAGCTTTATTAACACGATCACCAGCCCCTCCCTTTAAAGGAGCGCTGACCATCTTTAAAATCCATTCTCTCACCTCTCATTAGCTTTATTAACATGATCACTGACCCCTCTCTTTAAAGGAGAGCTGACCGTCTTTAAAATCCATTCTCTCACCTCTTATTAGCTTTATTAACATGATCACTGGCCCCTCCCTTTAAAGGAGCGCTGACCATCTTTAAAATCCATTCTCTCACCTCTTATTAGCTTTATTAACTTGATCACTGGTCTCTCTCCCTCTCTCTGTGTTTTAGGAGCTGTCCCTCCCCCTCCTCTCCCTCCCCTCCTCACTCTCTGCCTCTATTTTGGGGGGACCGGATGGGGGCGTGGTCTCGATTTCTCGACCCTGGGTTCGAGTGCTGTTCCACTGGGGAGGAGTGGAGAGAGAGAGGGAACGAGAGAAAGGAGGAGAGAGGTGCGTCACTCTCCATGCTTTCAGAGAGACTGAAGAACTTCAAACAAAATGCTTAATACAGGTACTTAAAATGGGGAGCGAGAGATCTAGCATTGTAGCTTCCAAAATAACTACTTGAAGTCTTTCTCAGCGTCTTCAGTGTAAATTCAATGGCAAACGTTTCCACTAGAAGTCTTTCTCAGCGTCTTCAGTGTAAATTCAATGGCAAACGTTTCCACTAGAAGTCGTTCTCAGCGTCTTCAGTGTAAATTCAATGGCAAACGTTTCCACTAGAAGTCTTTCTCAGCGTCTTCAGTGTAAATTCAATGGCAAACGTTTCCACTAGAAGTCTCTCTCAGCGTCTTCAGTGTGAATTCAACGGCAAACGTTTCCACTAGAAGTCATTCTCCGTCAATAAGGGGAATCAGCTAATCTCTCTCTCTCTCTCTCTCTCTCTCTCTCTCTCTCTCTCTCTCTCTCGCTCTCTCTCTCAGTCCTCCTCGGGTGTCTGTGTGGCTAATCTCACATTCCCGCACTCCTGGTTCACCACGGAAACTATGAAAACCAGAGCGGCCGACGGAAGCAGCAGCAGCGCGGAAGCAGAGCTCTATTACAGCGTCTCCCCCGCTCGGCACAGCGCCCCCTGCCTGTCTGGAGACGGTACTGCAGCCTTCGCAGAACGAGCTTCACTACACCGGGGCGGTGGCTCTGCGGAGCGGGGGGGCGCCGGGACCGGACTCGGGGGAGGAGGAGGAGGAGGAGGAGCTGAGGCTGGACCCCAACGTCGTGATTCGCTCCCCGAAAGGACCCCTGAAGCTGGGGCAGCCAATCAAAGTGGGGGTGCTGCTGAGGGAGAACTGCACTGCAGAGCTGGTGGTGATCAGGTGAGACTGGTCTACAGTATTGAGACTGGGCCAGTGTATTGAGACTGGATCAGTGTATTGAGACTGGTCTACAGTATTGAGACTGGGCCAGTGTATTGAGACTGGTCTACAGTATTGAGACTGGGCCAGTGTATTGAGACTGGATCAGTGTATTGAGACTGGGCCAGTGTATTGAGACTGGATCAGTGTATTGAGACTGGACCAGTGTATTGAGACTGGTCTACAGTATTGAGACTGGACCAGTGTATTGAGACTGGTCTACAGTATTGAGACTGGACCAGTGTATTGAGACTGGACCAGTGTATTGAGACTGGACCAGTGTATTGAGACTGGACTGGACCAGACAGTGACCAGTCTCTCTCTCTCTCTCCTCTCTGTCTCTCTCCATCTCTCTCTCTCTCTCTCTCTCTCTCTCTCTCTCTCTCTCTCTCTCTCTCTCTCTCTCTCTCTCTCTCTCTCCTCTCTCTCTCTCTCTTTCTCTCTGGTCTCAGATGTTCAGATGCTGAAGGTTTTTAATCTCCCTCTTTGGGCATCGACTCCATCACAGATTGAGGATTAAACTCGGGAGCTCTCTCTCTCTCTCTCTCTCTCCCCATCCCTCTATCGTCCCCTTAATCTGTTCAGTGTAAGTTCCCATGACAGATCTGAAGTTCCCGTTTCATCAAAACGTTTCCCGGTCAGTTTGACACGTTCCTCTCTCTCCTCCCCCCCTCTCTCAGAGTGAAGCTGAAGAAAGGTCTGAGCGTGGAGTCGGTCAGCCCGTCGCTCGCTTCAGACGACTGGACAGTGAGTGTGGAGGAAACGCTGGGGTCCAAACACCACACCACCCTCGCTGACCATCCGCAGAGCAGCACGATCGCACACACACAGGTGACAAAATAACACTGTGTCTGTCTGTCTGTGTGTCTGTCTGTCTGTGTGTCTGTCTGTCTGTCTGTCTGCAGCTTTAATGAAACTAAACTCTTTTCAGAATGTAGTAAACTAACACAGACCCCAAGAAGAAGGGATTATATTGTAGCGTCAAACTGAACAGGATTGTGGGGCTCTGTCTGTCTGTCTGTCTGTCTGTCTGTCTGTCTGTCTGTCTGTCTGCAGCTTTAATGAAACTAAACTCTTTTCAGAATGTAGTAAACTAACACAGACCCCAAGAAGAAGGGATTATATTGTAGCGTCAAACTGAACAGGATTGTGGGGCTCTGTCTGTCTGTCTGTCTCTGTCTGTCTGTCTGTCTGTCTGTCTGTCTGTCTGCAGCTTTAATGAAACTAAACACTTTTCAGAATGTAGTAAACTAACACAGACCCCAAGAAGAAGGGATTATATTGTAGCGTCAAACTGAACAGGATTGTGGGGCTCTGTCTGTCTGTCTGTCTGTCTGTCTGCAGCTTTAATGAAACTAAACTCTTTTCAGAATGTAGTAAACTAACACAGACCCCAAGAAGAAGGGATTATATTGTAGCGTCAAACTGAACAGGATTGTGGGGCTCTGTCTGTCTGTCTGTCTGTCTGTCTGTCTGTCTGTCTGTCTGCAGCTTTAATGAAACTAAACCCTTTTCAGAATGTAGTAAACTAACACAGACCCCAAGAAGAAGGGATTATATTGTAGCGTCAAACTGAACAGGATTGTGGGGCTCTGTCTGTCTGTCTGTCTGTATGTCTGTCTGTCTGTCTGTCTGTCTGTCTGTCTGCAGCTTTAATGAAACTAAACTCTTTTCAGAATGTAGTAAACTAACACAGACCCCAAGAAGAAGGGATTATATTGTAGCGTCAAACTGAACAGGATTGTGGGGCTCTGTCTGTCTGTCTGTCTGTCTGTCTGTCTGCAGCTTTAATGAAACTAAACTCTTTTCAGAATGTAGTAAACTAACACAGACACCAAGAAGAAGGGATTATATTGTAGCGTCAAACTGAACAGGATTGTGGGGCTCTGTCTGTCTGTGTCTGTCTGTCTGTGTCTGTCTGTCTGTCTGTCTGTCTGTCTGTGTGTCTGTGTGTCTCTCTCATGTTTTCACACTCCTCTAGAGAAGCTCTCGTGTGATTGTGTTCATGTTCATGTTCCCGTCTCTCGCCCCCGTCTCCTCTCTCTCTCGGCTCCGGCGCTGGTTCCAGCTCTGTTCTGTTCTGGGAGCCGGCTCGCCTCTCTCTCCAGTCCGATAACTTCACGGGCCCGGCTGTGACCCGCAGGATCTCCTGGCAGGTGGAGTACCCGGGTCAGAACCCGCTGTGGGGGTCCGAGGGGGGGGCGGCGCTGACCCGGATCACGCTGACCCACCGGGCCCTGCTGGGCATCGTACCCGTCACACAGGTGAGGAGAGAGGGGACGGGGAGAGAGGGAGGGGAGAGAGATATTGTTTTTATTTTTGTTCTGTAAATGCTTTGGCAATACTTGTATAACATCGTCATGCCAATAAAGCTAATTTTGAATTTGCGAGAGAGGGGAAGGAAGGGGGGAAGAGAGGGGAGGGGATGGTAGAGGGGGGAGAGAGGAGGAAGGGGGAAAGGAGAGAGGGGGAGATAGGAGGAGAGGGGGAAAGGAGAGAGGGGGGAGAGAGGAGGAAGGGGGAAGGAGAGAGGGGGAGAGAGGAGGAAGGGGGAAAGGAGAGGGGGGAGAGAGGAGGAAGGGGGAAAGGAGAGAGTGGGGAGAGAGGAGGAAGGGGGGAAGGAGAGAGGGGAGGAGAGGGGGAAAGGAGAGGGGGAGAGAGGAGGAGAGGGGGGAAAGGAGAGAGAGGGGGGAGAGAGGAGGAAGGGGGAAAGGAGAGAGGGGGGAGAGAGGAGGAAGGGGGAAGGAGAGAGGGGGAGAGAGGAGGAAGGGGGAAAGGAGAGAGGAGGAAGGGGGAAAGGAGAGAGTTGGGAGAGAGGAGGAAGGGGGAAAGGAGAGAGGGGGGAGAGAGGAGGAAGGGGAAAGGAGAGGGGGGAGAGAGGAGGAAGGGGGAAAGGAGAGGGGGGAGAGAGGAGGAAGGGGGAAAGGAGAGGGGGGAGAGAGGAGGAAGGGGGAAAGGAGAGAGGGGGAGAGAGGAGGAAGGGGGAAGGAGAGAGTGGGGAGAGAGGAGGAAGGGGGGAAGGAGAGAGGGGGAGAGAGGAGGAAGGGGGGAAGGAGAGAGTGTGGAGAGAGGAGGAAGGGGGAAAGGAGAGAGGGGGGAGAGAGGAGGAAAGGAGAGAGGGGGGAGAGAGGAGGAAGGGGGGGAGGAGAGAGGGGGAGAGAGGAGGAGAGGGGGAAAGGAGAGAGGGGGAGAGAGGAGGAAGGGGGAAAGGAGAGAGGGGGGAGAGAGGAGGAAGGGGGGAAGGAGAGGGGGAGAGAGGAGGAAGGGGGAAAGGAGAGAGGGGGAGAGAGGAGGAAGGGGGGAAGGAGAGAGGGGGAGAGAGGAGGAAGGGGGAAAGGAGAGAGGGGGGAGAGAGGAGGAGAGGGGGGAAGGAGAGAGGGGGAGAGAGGAGGAAGGGGGGAAGGAGAGAGGGGGGAGAGGAGGAAGGGGGGAAGGAGAGAGGGGGAGAGAGGAGGAAGGGGGAAAGGAGAGAGGGGGAAAGGGGAGAGTGGGGAGAGAGGAGGAAGGGGGAAGGAGAGAGGGGGAGAGAGGAGGAGAGGGGAAGGAGAGAGGGGGGAGAGAGGAGGAAGGGGGAAGGAGAGAGGGGGGAGAGAGGAGAGAGGGGAAAGGAGAGAGGGGGAGAGGAGGAAGGGGGGAAGGAGAGAGGGGGGAGAGAGGAGAGAGGGAAAGGAGAGAGGGGGAGAGGAGGAAGGGGGAAGGAGAGAGTGGGGAGAGAGGAGAGAGGGAAAGGAGAGAGGGGGAGAAGAGGAAGGGGGGAAGGAGAGAGGGGGGAGAGAGGAGGAAGGGGGAAAGGAGAGAGTGGGGAGAGAGGAGGAAGGGGGAAGGAGAGAGGGGGGAGAGAGGAGGAAGGGGGAAGGAGAGAGTGGGGAGAGAGGAGAGAGGGAAAGGAGAGAGGGGGAGAGGAGGAAGGGGGGAAGGAGAGAGGGGGAGAGAGTAGGAAGGGGGGAAGGAGAGAGGGGGAAAGGAGAGAGGGGGGGAGAGGAGGAAGGGGGGAAGGAGAGAGGGGGGAGAGGAGGAAGAGGGAAAGGAGAGAGTGGGGAGAGAGGAGGAAGGGGGAAGGAGAGAGTTTGGAGAGGAGGAAGGGGGAAAGGAGAGAGTGGGGAGAGAGGAGGAGAGGGGAAGGAGAGAGGGGGGAGAGAGGAGGAAGGGGGAAGGAGAGAGGGGGGAGAGAGGAGGAAGGGGGAAAGGAGAGAGTGGGGAGATAGGAGAGAGTGGGGAGAGAGGAGGAAGGGGGAAAGGAGAGAGTGGGGAGAGAGGAGGAAGGGGGAAAGGAGAGAGTGGGGAGAGAGGAGGAAGGGGGAAAGGAGAGAGTGGGGAGAGAGGAGAGAGGGGGAGATAGGAGGAAGGGGGAAAGGAGAGAGTGGGGAGAGAGGAGGAAGGGGGAAAGGAGAGAGGGAGGAGAGAGGAGGAAGGGGAAAGGAGAGAGTGGGGAGATAGGAGAGAGGGGGGAGATAGGAGGAAGGGGGAAAGGAGAGAGTGGGGAGATAGGAGAGAGGGGGGAGATAGGAGGAAGGGGGAAAGGAGAGGGGTAGGGGAAGGAGAGAGGGTGGATAGGGGGAGGAGAAGATTGGGGGAGAGAGAGAGAGGCGAGGAAGGGGGGAGAGGGAGAAGAGGAGGCAGCAGGCCTGGGCGCTCTCATAGTTACAGCAGACTTGTTTAATGAAATTGCAACTCCAGTGCTGTTTTGCTGCAGTGATTGCAGTTAGAGCGACAGGAGCACTGCTGTGCCTTCAGTGTACCAGACCACGTTAAAGAACTACAGCTCCCAGCATCCCTCACCACGAGGAGGCATGCTGGGAGCTGTAGTCCTATAGCCAGGGCTGGACCGATTCACAGTGTATCGATGAATCGCGATGCTTTCTTTACAGGATGTATCGTAATAGAGGTCTGTATCGTGATGCTAGACCACAGCGCACTGCAGTTAAAGAACTACAGCTCCCAGCATGCCTCACCATTGCCGCAGGTGCAGAGGCATGCTGGGAGCTGTAGTTGTAGCCAGCGCTGTAGCGATTCACTGTG
>NW_026708592.1:10000-42500 GCF_902713425.1 Acipenser ruthenus
GAAGCAGACCCAGAGACGAGAATAGTGTATATATATTTTAAGCATGTTTTGTGCTGATTTTATTAGTTAACACAAACGTAGTTTTTCGGTGTGCCTCTCCTCTTCAGCCACACAGAAGCTGCAGGGTTTCCAACCCTTTGATGCAGGGCTACACCAACGGGAGACAGGTGTACCGCTTCCTGGCTTGCTCCCGTGGCATTCTGGGAGATGTAGTCCTTTTTTTTATATCCCCTCCTGGACTACATCTCTATCTGCAGTGTTTAGAAAAAAATTAAAAAGCTAACCGCATTGACCTGTGAACCACGTTTCAAGAAATGATAAAAACGTTTTTTAAAAGCAAAATCGAGGACCGTTCTGATGCATATTATAATTTCTTAGCGGTCAAGTCTGAAAGAGATTTTTTCTCGTGGCAGGCTGTGTTGACAGTCCTGTTTTTTTCTATTCCCCTGCTGTGTGTTTAGTGAGGTTATTGGAGCCTCTCTCTGAGGTCGGCAGGCTGTGTTGACAGTCCTGTTTGTTTCTGTACCCCTGCTGTGTGTTTAGTGAGGTTATTGGAGCCTCTCTCTGAGGTCGGCAGGCTGTGTTGACAGTCCTGTTTGTTTCTATTCCCCTGCTGTGTGTTTAGTGAGGTTATTGGAGCCTCTCTCTGAGGTCGGCAGGCTGTGTTGACGGTCCTGTTTGTGTCCGTTCCCCTGCTGTGTGTTTAGCGTGGTTATTGGAGCCTCTCTCTGAGGTCAGCAGGCTGTGTTGACGGTCCGGTTTGTGTGTGTTTTGCCCCGCAGGTCTCGTCGGACTGCTCCTCGGTGTTCGTGGACGGGTTCGAGTCCTCTCAGGGGGGGCTGGGGGTGCGGGTGGAGTTCCAGCTCGAGTCACTCGCTGGCGCCCTCCTGCTGTCGGTCTGGGTGCCGCGGCTCCCTCTCACCCTGCAGCTGTCGGACGCGCAGCTGAGCCAAATCAGGGGCTGGAGAGTCCACAGCAACACTGAGTGAGTGAGAGAGAGACTGACTGTGTGTGTGTGTGTGTGTGTGTGTGTGTGTGTCGGACACGCAGCTGAGCCAAATCAGGGGCTGGAGAGCCCACAGCAACACTGAGTGAGAGACTGTGTGTCTATCTATGTCTCTGGCTGTATCTGTCTGTCCTTTATGTGGACAATGGCAAGGTCCCAGTAATGTTATAACTTATTTAAATAAATAAAATCTTTCTCTTCTCCCTCTCCTCTTGCTTCTCTCCTCTCCTGCTTTCCTCTCTCTCTCCTTGCTCCTCTTGCCTCTCCTCCTCTCTCTCTTCTCTCTCCTCTCCTTCTCTCTCCTCTCTCCTCTCTCCTCTCTCTCCTCTTCTCTCTCCTCCTCTCCTTCTCTCTTGCTTCTCTCCTTCTTTCCTCTCTCCCCTTGTTCCTCTCTCTCCTCTCTCCTCTCGCTCCTCTCTCCTCTTGCTCCTCTCTCCCTCTTTCTCTCTCTCTCTCTCTCTCCCTCCTCTCTAGTTGTTCTCCTCAGTATCAGAGGTCCACAGTTCAGGTTCTAGCCCAGTTTGCGGCCATCCCATTGGACCCCGAGGGTCAGCTGACCTTCATGCTGGGCTCTCCTGATTGGTTCGTCGACGTCACAGAGCTGGTCCGGGATTGGCTGAGGACTACCGAGCCGCGCATAGCGACGCTGAGCCCAGAGGGCATCCTGATTGGACGAGAGCCGGGCGTGACATCACTGCAGGTATCGGAGTTTGTGATTGGCTTAATGAATGTTTTCTCTGCTAACTTGACTTTCTTTCTCGGTCTCTTCTGGTTTGGAGTTTCTGATCCAGTGAAGTTCTGGATGACGAAGGCATTAAAACGTTTCTCTGCTAACTTGACTTTCTCTCTCAGTCTCTTCTGGTTTGGAGTTTCTGATCCAGTGAAGTTCTGGATGATGAAGGCATTAAAACGTTTCTCTGCTAACTTGACTTTCTCTCTCGGTCTCTTCTGGTTTGGAGTTTCTGATCCAGTGAAGTTCTGGATGACGAAGGCATTAAAACGTTTCTCTGCTAACTTGACTTTCTCTCTCAGTCTCTTCTGGTTTGGAGTTTCTGATCCAGTGAAGTTCTGGATGACGAAGGCATTAAAACGTTTCTCTGCTAACTTGACTTTCTCTCTCGGTCTCTTCTAGTTGAGTTTCTATATTAAGTAGTCCCTTTATATTCTCTCTCTCTCTCTGTCTCTCTCTCTCTCTCTCTCTCTCTCTCTCTCTCTCTCTCTCTCTCTCTCTCTCTCTCTCAGGTAGTCTCGTCTCTCTGGGACACTGTTATAGGTCAGAGGGAGGTCACAGTGTCCAGTGATAAAGTGACCCTTGGTGACCTTTCGGTCCAGCTGATTTCGGGACTGACCCTGTCAATCAAACCCAGCGCCGGCCTCCACGGTGTCGTCACGGCAACGGCCAGCGCACAGCAACAGCTGCACACCTACAGACAGGTAAGAGAGACTCTAAACTCGATTTCCACTTGAAGTCTTTCTCAGCGTCTTCAGTGTAAATTCAACGGCAAACGTTTCCACTAGAAGTCTTTCTCAGCGTCTTCAGTGTAAATTCAACGGCAAACGTTTCCACTAGAAGTCTTTCTCGGCGTCTCAGTGTAAATTCAATGGCAAACGTTTCCTCTAGAAGTCTTTCTCAGCGTCTTCAGTGTAAATTCAATGGCAAACGTTTCCACTAGAAGTCTTTCTCAGCGTCTTCAGTGTAAATTCAATGGCAAACGTTTCCACTAGAAGTCTTTCTCAGCGTCTTCAGTGTAAATTCAATGGCAAACGTTTCCACTAGAAGTCTCTCTCAGCATCTTCAGTGTAAAACTAACCCATTGCAACTCCCTCTTCTCTCCACTAGGAGGCAGTCCTCAGTATCTGGCTCCAGTTCAGCGACGACACCACCGTCCCTCTGGAGACCTTTGACCCCGGCACCTACTCGCTCCGCCTCCTCTCGCTGGCAGAGGGCGTGGTCACCTTGGAGACGGTCGCCACGGAAACCGACCGCAGCGACGGGGGCAAACCGCTCCCCTTGGTGGTCGCCAGGGGCGACGGGGGCGGGCCTCTGATCAGGGCGGAGCTCAGCGACACGGGCTGCCACAGGCTGAAGAAACAGCAGCAGCAGCCAATCAGAAAGAAGACCGGGGTCCTGGCGGGGGGGTCGGGCTGGGTCCGAGTGAACTTTGACCTCCGGAGAAGAGGGGAAGGGGACAGCGGGGAGGGGGAGGACTATTTCGGGGAGAGGAGGAAGGTTTGGAGAGGGGAGAGGAGGCAGGAGGAGGAGGAGGAGGGAGAGGAGGACTCGCTTGGAGACCAGAGGAAGGTTTTGAGAGAGGAAGGGGCGTCCGTCGACGAAGCCTCCAGCGAAGACCAGCCGGGTTTCTTGGAGTGGGAGCCGACGGGAGGGCGGGGCGCCCCGGGGGGGCGGAGGCTGACGGAGCTGGAGATCGGGATGTACGCTCTGCTGGCCGCGTTCTGCCTCGCCATCCTGGCCTTCCTGGCGAACTGCGTGCTGCTCATCCTGAAGTCCCGGCGCAAAGGCGGCGCGGGGGGAGGAGGAGAGGATTCGGGGAAGAGCCGCCACAACTGGCTGTGGCTCGGCACGGACCTGGAGGAGCTGGGCAGGCAGGCGGACCTCGCCGCCAATCTCTCCCAGCGGAGGAAAGAGCGGGGCGGGTCGGAGGGACCCTACCCCACCGCGGAGCCCGGGCCGGGGGTCGCACACGCGAGCGGCACGCGGCTCGTCTTCCCCAGCGCGGCGCACGACGACCACGTTACTCCCGAAGTGGAGGAGCTGGCTTCCCAGGAGCCTCTGGGTGCTGGCGGGAGGGTGCGGTTCGCTCCTCGGGAGGATCCTGCCCTCGCGGCTTCGGAGGAGGACGTGGAGTGGCTGTGCCGGGACATGGGGCTGAGCCGGCGATCCGAGATGGAGAGTTACATGGAGGGAATCCGACGGGACTCGGAGCGGGACTCGTGACGGAGCCTCGCGTCTTCTGCACACTCGCCCTCCTCCTTTTTTCCTTTTTGTGAAGTTTGCAATCGTTCTGAACACGTCTGGCTGCTCACCTAAAGAAAGACAGGGAAAGGGGGGGGTCTATATAATGCAGGGGGGGTCAAACTCCAGTCCTGGGGGGCCACGGGGGCATCTGGTTTTCATTCCACCTTAAGCTCTCAATCTAATTATTTGTCCAATTGGATGTATTTCATGTTTTTTTCAAGTCATTTCACAGTTGATGGTTTTTAAAAATGCATTTCAAGGTACACAACCTCCAAAATGTTTCGAGACCTGGAGAGAAGTGTTAAATCTGTCCGGTTAATCAGATCATCAGACCAGTGGAGTAATTGAGAGCTCAGAGGGGGGTGAACGAAAGTCGGGAGACGCTGTGGCCCCCCAGGAGCGGCGTTTGACCACCCCCCCCCCCCGGATATAAGCAAGACGATTCAAGCGAACGTTATAGGAAGTCATATTCAACATATTTCATATTTTTACTCTTGGTAGAAAAAACTGAAACGTGTGTATTTAAGTTTCCTTATTTAGAGAAAAGGCTTCACGTTGATAGTTTAGTTTTGTAAATATTCATGGTTTTTTTAAAAAAAAATGTGTTTTTATTGTTTGTGATTAAAGATGAATTAGGAGACTGGTGGTGTTTTTTATAATTTATTTTTCAGTAAAGTTCTGCTTGGCATACATAAACGTTTCTGTAATTTAGAATATTGTGTTCAGTTGTGGTCACCTCGTTACAAAAAGGATATTGCTGCTCTAGAAAGAGTGCAAAGAAGAGCAACCAGAATTATCCCGGGTTTAAAAGGCATGTCGTATGCAGACAGGCTAAAAGAATTGAATCTGTTCAGTCTTGAACAAAGAAGACTACGCGGTGATCTGATTCAAACATTCAAAATCCTAAAAGGTGTAGACAGTGTCGACCCAGGGGACCTGAAAAAAGAAACAAGGACCAGGGGAATGGAGATTAGATAAAGGGGCATTCAGAACAGAAAATAGGAGGCACTTTTTTTACACAGAGAATTGTGAGGGTCTGGAACCAACTCCCCAGTAATGTTGTTGAAGCTGACACCCTGGGATCCTTCAAGAAGCTGCTTGATGAGATTCTGGGATCAATAAGCTACTAACAACCAAACGAGCAAGATGGGCTGAATGGCCTCCTCTCGTTTGTGAACTTTATGTTCTTAATGGGAGCTGTGAGATTTCACTGTGCAGCTAGATGGATTGAAAATGGAGCTGCTTTTTCATCACCGCGGAAAGGACAAAAAAACAGAAAATCATGATTTCTAGGCTTCAGTTTCTTCTTGTGTATGGAAGCCTCACAAAAGCCTCTGCAGGGCAGCATTTATCTACAGAACTGTAACAGCAGTGTTTAAACCTCCCTTTCACAGTTCATGTTGTTCAAAAGAAAATTCAAATCGCAGCTCCACGACGCCCGCTAAGAAAAACGCTCCAAAATAAATGACAGCGCGGCCGTCAAATGAGGACACTGGCACTTAAAGGGTTAACTGCGCAATACTGAGGCAGTGTAGCTCACTAAGAGAATGAATATCAATCTTGCTGCATTTTAATGGA
The DNA here is from genome assembly GCF_902713425.1 of Acipenser ruthenus. NCBI lineage: Eukaryota > Metazoa > Chordata > Actinopteri > Acipenseriformes > Acipenseridae > Acipenser > Acipenser ruthenus. Next base: position 15,562 of record NW_026708592.1, read on the forward strand.
ACAGGAAACTACAAGCGTTACATAAAAAACACTGTATAGCAGCTAGACTAGAGCACAGTGTTTGATTGACTATAGCAGCTAGACTAGAGCACTGTGTTTGATTGCTGACTATAGCAGCTAGACTAGAGCACAGTGTTTGATTGACTATAGCAGCTAGACTAGAGCACAGTGTTTGATTGCTGACTATAGCAGCTAGACTAGAGCACAGTGTTTGATTGACTATAGCAGCTAGACTAGAGCACAGTGTTTGATTGACTACAGCAGCTAGACTAGAGCACAGTGTTTGATTGACTATAGCAGCTAGACTAGAGCACAGTGTTTGATTGACTATAGCAGCTAGACTAGAGCACAGTGTTTGATTGACGATAGCAGCTAGACTAGAGCACAGTGTTTGATTGACTATAGCAGCTAGACTAGAGCAGTGTTTGATTGCTGACTATAGCAGCTAGACTAGAGCACAGTGTTTGATTGACTATAGCAGCTAGACTAGAGCACAGTGTTTGATTGACTACAGCAGCTAGACTAGAGCACAGTGTTTGATTGACTATAGCAGCTAGACTAGAGCAGTGTTTGATTGACGATAGCAGCTAGACTAGAGCACAGTGTTTGATTGACGATAGCAGCTAGACTAGAGCACAGTGTTTGATTGACGATAGCAGCTAGACTAGAGCACAGTGTTTGATTGACGATAGCAGCTAGACTAGAGCACAGTGTTTGATTGACTATAGCAGCTAGACTAGAGCACTGTGTTTGATTGCTGACTATAGCAGCTAGACTAGAGCACAGTGTTTGATTGACTATAGCAGCTAGACTAGAGCACAGTGTTTGATTGCTGACTATAGCAGCTAGACTAGAGCACAGTGTTTGATTGACTATAGCAGCTAGACTAGAGCACAGTGTTTGATTGACTACAGCAGCTAGACTAGAGCACAGTGTTTGATTGACGATAGCAGCTAGACTAGAGCACAGTGTTTGATTGACTATAGCAGCTAGACTAGAGCACAGTGTTTGATTGACGATAGCAGCTAGACTAGAGCACAGTGTTTGACTAGCAGCTAGACTAGAGCACAGTGTTTGATTGACTATAGCAGCTAGACTAGAGCACAGTGTTTGATTGACTATAGCAGCCAGACTAGAGCACAGTGTTTGATTGACTATAGCAGCTAGACTAGAGCACAGTGTTTGGGGATATCTCAGTTAAAGAACCGAATATATTTAACACACACAATGTATAAAATATGTTTTATTAGACAAACAGACAATATTTAAGACAGTGTTTCTTACAGTACAGTATTATGTAAATTGCCAGCGTGTGCTTTTATAACAGTATTAACACAGACCGGACACTTTGCTCGACGCTCCCAGAATAAGTCCCCGAATCTCCCCTCCCGTCCCGCGACCCCGTACCGCTCCACAAGCTCCCAAATGTGCAGTTTGGAAAGAAACACCTAGCTGCAGCAAAACACGGGGTTTCATTTTAGATTTTCTGGTGCTGGCGCTGCGTTGAGAAGTTCTCCGTTTCTAGGGCGTATTCTCAGGAATTCTGTTACTGCCGCACTTCCTAGTTCAGCAGTGCCTGTGGGGCTCCCAGTGAATCAGGGAAGCAGCAGCTGATTGGTTAATGACTGGAGATTGAAGGATGGGGGGGGAGGGGGAGGGAGGAGAGGAGAGATGGGGAGACAGGAGGAGGGGAGAGATGGGGAGACAGGAGGGGAGAGGGAGGAAAGGAGGGGTAGGGAGGACAGGAGGGATGGGGAGAGGAGAGGGAGAAGAGGAGGGGAGAGAGGAGAGGAGGGATGGAGAGGAGGGGTAGGGAGAGAGGAGGAGAGGAGATAGGGATGGGGAGAGGAGAGGCAGGGGAGGGGAGTGAGGGAGAGGAAAGAGGAGGGATGAAGGAGAGGAGGGATGGGGAGAGGAGGGAGGAGGGATGGGGAGGAGAGAAGGGATGGGGAGAGAGAAGAGGAGGAGGGGAGGAGAGGAGGGATGGGGAGAAGAGGAGAGGCAGAGGAGGGGAGTGAGGGAGAGGAAGGAGGAGGGATGGAGGAGGAGAGAGGAAAGAGGAGGGATGGGGACAGGAGGTATGGGGAGGAGTGGAGGGATGGGGGGAGGAGGGATGGGGAGAGAAGAGGCGGGGAGGAGGAGAGGAGGGATGGGGAGGAGGAGGCAGAGGAGGGGAGTGAGGGAGAGGAAGGAGGAGGGATGGAGGAGAGAGGAAAGAGGAGGGATGGGGACAGGAGGTATGGGGAGGGATGGGGAGAGGAGGAGGAGGAAGAGGAGGAGGAGGAGGGGAGGGAGGAGTGGAGGGATGGGGAGGGAGGATGGATGGGAGAGAAGAGGAGGAGAAGGAGGAAGAGGAGGAGAGGGAGGAGGGATGGGGAGAGGAGAGGCGGGGGAGGGGAGTGAGGGAGAGAAAGGAGGAGGGATGAGGAGGAGAGGAGGAGGAGGAGGAGGAGGAGGAGGAGGAAGGGGAGGGGGGGCAATTTCCCCGTGCAGGTTCCCTAGGCAGTGCAGCACTCCCTGCAAGCACGGTTTCTGCAGAGAGATTAACACAGAAAATCTGTGTTCTGTTATAGAACTATGTGTTGCTTTCAGAACTGCACATTTTAAGTACACAGTAACTGAATGGGAGATTGACTCACACACACACACACACACAGATATATATATATATATATTATAGTGAAAATTTGTACGCAGCCCAAGTTCATAAAGCTTTCATACCCACCCAGTCTCTGCAAACAACAAACAAGTGGACTTTGGTTCATGTTTTACTCATCATGGTTAATGACTAAACAGAGACTACTCCTTATATATATATATATTCGATATTATTCACTGTGTTTAGTTATTGTGATTTCTTTGTGACCCGTCTTGAAAAATCACACGTGGATACCGAAAACAAACCTGCATGCGTTTGGTTTGTGTACCCTGCAGTTCCACCTCCTCTCAATCAGAAATATATAAATATGCACAGCTGTATGAAACGATGCACAGAGTCAACTGAAATGGAAAACGAACCCTTAATCAGGACTGGTCTGTTTCACGCCCCCAGAAGCTCGCTACAGCCGTCAGTATTATTACACCTGCCCCAAACGTACTGGAATGAAGCCTAACACCTCGCCATGCATTCAGAGGGCCTCTTATACTTTCAATTGCCCAGAGTCCAGTGTGTTTGAGTCTGTGTGCAGCTCCTGCTACAGCCTCTCCTCTCCTCTCCTCTCCTCTCCTCTCCTCTCCTCTCCTCTCCTCTCGCCTCTCCTCTCCTCTCTCCTCTCCTCTCCTCTCCTCTCCTCTCCTCTCCTCTCCTCTCCTCTCCTCTCCTCTCCTCTCCTCCCTCACCGTACACCCCCATCAACTGCTACAGAGACACTGTGTCCAGCCTCCCTCTCTCAGCTCTCGTCTACCCCATGCCTCTTTCCCCTCGCTCACTCCCCTCTCTCCCTCATCCCCTTCGATATCCAGCCCCCTCTCTCCCTCATCCCCTTCAATATCCAGCCCCCTCTCTCCTCCCCTCTCCCTCATCCCCTTCGATATCCAGCCCCCTCTCCTCCCCTCTCTCCCTCATCCCCTTCAATATCCAGCCCCCTCTCTCCCTCATCCCCTTCGATATCCAGCACCCTCTCTCCCTCATCCCCTTCGATATCCAGCACCCTCTCTCCCTCATCCCCTTCAATATCCAGCCCCCTCTCTCCTCCCCTCTCCCTCATCCCCTTCGATATCCAGCCCCCTCTCCTCCCCTCTCTCCCTCATCCCCTTCGATATCCAGCCCCCTCTCCTCCCCTCTCTCCCTCATCCCCTTCAATATCCAGCCCCCTCTCTCCCTCATCCCCTTCAATATCCAGCCCCCTCTCTCCTCCCTTCACTCCCTCATCCCCTTCAATATCCAGCACCCTCTCTCCTCACTTCTCTCCCTCATCCCCTTGAATATCCAGCCCCCTCTCTCCCTCATCCCCTTCAATATCCAGCCCCCTCTCTCCTCCCTTCACTCCCTCATCCCCTTCAATATCCAGCCCCCTCTCTCCTCCCTTCACTCCCTCATCCCCTTCAATATCCAGCCCCCTCTCTCCTCCCTTCTCTCCCTCATCCCCTTCAATATCCAGCCCCCTCTCTCCCTCATCCCCTTCAATATCCAGCCCCCTCTCTCCTCCCCTCTCTCCCTCATCCCCTTCAATATCCAGCCCCCTCTCTCCCTCATCCCCTTCAATATCCAGCCCCCTCTCTCCCTCATCCCCTTCAATATCCAGCCCCCTCTCTCCCTCATCCCCTTCAATATCCAGCCCCCTCTCTCCTCCCCTCTCTCCCTCATCCCCTTCGATATCCAGCCCCCTCTCTCCTCCCCTCTCTCCCTCATCCCCTTCAATATCCAGCACCCTCTCTCCCTCATCCCCTTCAATATCCAGCCCCCTCTCTCCTCCCTTCACTCCCTCATCCCCTTCAATATCCAGCACCCTCTCTCCTCTCTCCCCTCCCTCATCCCTTTCAATATCCAGCCCCCTCTCTCCTCCCCCTCTCTCCCCCTTCCTCTCTCCTCCTCCTCCCCCTATCTGTAGCCTCACCTTCGACACCAGCCCAGCCTGTTTCAGCTGGTGGACAGACTGCAGACGCCTCATCCTGGCGATCATGGCCCCCCCCTCTCCTCCCCCCTCTCCCCCCTCTCCCCCCTCTCCTCCTCCTCCTCCCCCCAGCGTCTCTATCACCCCAGCCTGTTTCTTCACCCTCCCAGACTCTGGCTGGAAGGAGAGCTTGCGGCTCATTCTTGCCTCAGCGCTGCCCCCCCCTGCCCGGCCGCTGGCTTTGCTCTTCTTCTTCTGCTGGGTCCTGCCCCTCCCGGGCCCCCCCGGCCCCCCAGGCCTGCAGCGCTGCTCCGGGGCCCCCCCCGGCTGCTGTCGACGGCTGCTTTTGGGGCTCGGGGTGAAGTGTTTACGAGATGGGGTGGGGCTCTGCCTGGGACTGAGAGAGAGAGAGAGAGAGAGAAGGAGAGAGAGAGAGAGAGAGAGAGAGAGAGAGAGAGAGAGAGAGACTATTATATATAATCCAGTTACTGTACTGACTTCTAGCGGAAACATTTGCCGTTGAATTTACACTGAAGACACTGAGAAAGACTTCCAGTGGAAACGTTTGCCATTGAATTTACACTGAAGACGCTGAGAGAGACTTCTAGTGGAAACGTTTGCCATTAAATTTACAATGAAGACGCTGAGAAAGACTTCTAGAGGAAACGTTTGCCATTGAATTTACACTGAAGACGCTGAGAAAGACTTCTAGAGGAAACGTTTGCCATTAAATTTACAATGAAGACGCTGAGAAAGACTTCTAGAGGAAACGTTTGCCATTGAATTTACACTGAAGACGCTGAGAAAGACTTCTAGTGGAAACGTTGGTCATTCTGTGTGCGTGTGTGCGTGTGTGTGTGTGCGTGTGTGCGTGTGTGTGTGTGTGTGTGTGTGTGTTCTCTCTCTCTCTCTCTCATCTGCCCCCCCCGGGGGTACGTGTGTGTGTGTGTGTGTGTGTGTGTGTGTGTTCTCTCTCTCTCTCACCTGCCCCCCCGGGGGTTCATGTCGGGGGAGTGATCGATGTGTCTCTGTTGAATCAGCCCCTTCTTCTTCTCCCTGCCCTCGCTGCTGCACAAACCCCGCCTCTTCACCCCTGGTGACCTCTGCCCCTGCCTCCGATTGGCCGGCCGGACGCTCTGGTTCCCACAGTTCTGCCAATCAAAATGGAGAGAAGTTGGTGATGTCATCTCCCCTCCCCCTTTCCTAAACGCTGAAATGAGAAATGTCTACGGCAGCGCAGCTAGAACTGAAGAGCAGCTCCTGAACCCGCAGTCAAAGCAACACAGACTGAGCAAAAACAATGTAATACAGCCCAGCCCAGCGCATTGCAGTTAAAGAACTACAGCTCCCAGCATCCCTCACCATTGCCACGGGTGCAGAGGCATGCTGGGAGCTGTAGTCCTAGCCAGGGCTGTACCCAACAAAACATTTCTTACCGTTTTCATGGCTTCTGGAGCCATGAGTAACTTCTCATCTCTCTCCTCCTCTCGCTCGCTCCCTCTCTCCTCCTCTCCCTCGTTCCCTCTCTCCTCCTCTCCCTCATTCCCTCTCTCCTCCTCTCCCTCCATCTCGCTGATTGATCTCATCAGGGCTGACAGGTTCATTCTCTTGGTCTCTCTGGCTCTGCCTGCTGGGACCTGCAGACCAGTTAGACCAGACTCCTGGGAGCTGGGAGCGCTGGGAGCACCGGGAGGGTGCGACACAGAACCAGCAGGACCCTGGGGAACGAAAGACACAGAATGAAACGTCCCGAGTGAAAGGATAAAGGGGTTCTGTGAGAGTCGCTGTCGATTGTGTCTCCAGATTATGAGTCGCTTACAACTACGTCTCACCTGAAAGACGGAGCACAAGGAGGTTAAGAGACTTGCTCAGGGTCAGTGAGTCAGTAGCTGAGGTGGGATTTGAACCGGAGACCTCCTGGTTACAAGCCCTTTTCTTTAACCACTGGACCACACAGCCTCCTCAATAAAACCTTTCTTTGAAAACTTTCTTTAAAATCCTCATTTAAAAACTTTCTTTAAAATCCTCATTTAAATGCATGAAACTCAGAGGCACTGACAACAAAATGTGAAACAGTTCACGGGGGTGTAGACTTTCTATAGACACTGAATACAACAGAATACATGTCAGGGATGCATTCACAGAATACAATAACCAGTCATGTAGAGGCAATTCTGTAAACTATACTGAGCATCAAATGAAACGTATCAATCTTTGAGCATCAAAAGCAACACTTCTATCTGGATAAAATTCACTAGACGTGACTGAAAAACGACAAACTCTGCTTCAGAGCAGGTGCAGTGACGTTTTATTGTGCTGATTAACAATTGAGACACGAAGATGCTGCAGAATGATCTGTGGATCTGGGGCAGGTGTTGTGACTCTTGGTCTCCCAGTTGGTGGCGCTGTCCTTGACAGAGCGTTTCTGGTTATACCGTCTCTCCAGGTTTGAAATCGCTGGCTGTGAGCCCCCAAGACGGCGAGCCGCGGCACGCTGCCCTCGTCCAGCCTCCAGCACGCCGATCCCACGAAGGAGACGCTCTCTCGACAGACGCGGCGTGTCGAGGGTTTATCTGTGATTTTTTATTTATTGCTTTTATTCAAGCTTGCAATTCAACAGCTGAAATCAATCCATATCCAGGGTCCAATCAACTGTCTCAACTGTCTCGAACCTTGGAGTCACCCTGGACCCCTGCCTCTCTTATTCCCAGCACATCTCCACTCTGGCACGCACTTGCAAATTCTTCCTGAGCAACATCCGAAGAATCCGACCCTTCCTCACCAACTATGCTACCCAGCTCCTGGTCCAGGCCCTGGTACTCTCCCGCCTAGACTACTGCAACTCCCTCCTGGCTGGCCTCCCTGCGTCCGGCACCCGTCCGCTCCAGCTCATCCAGAACTCTGCTGCCCGCCTGGTGTTCTCTCTGCCTCGCTTCGCCCACGCTACTCCACTACTCCGCTCGCTCCACTGGCTCCCGATCACCGCTCGCATCCAGTTCAAGACTCTTGTACTAGCCTACAGATGCCTTGACCAGACTGCACCCAGCTACCTCCAGACCCTCATCTCTCCCTACACCCCCACTCGACCTCTCCGCTCCGCCTGCACTAGAAGACTGGCTCTACCTCCGCTACGCTCCCCTGCCTCCAGAGCCCGCTCCTTCTCCATCCTTGCTCCGCAGTGGTGGAATGACCTTCCTACAGATGTCAGGACTGCCCAGTCCCTGACCACATTCCGGTGCCTCCTTAAGACTCACCTCTTCAGACAGCACCTGTAGAACTCCTCTGTTTGTATCCTGGGACACTATCACCCTTCATGTAAATGTGCTTTATTCTGCTCTTATCTGCCCCCTATTTTACTGCATTTAATCCTGTACTTCAGAATACTGTAATCTGCCAAGTGTTTAACCTGTAGTACTTTGTATTTAATCACATCCTGATGTAACTATCACTATTTAATCATATCCTGATGTAACTTTCACTATTATCTGCTGTATTATTGAATTGTGGTTTGTCACACTTGAGAATTATTGTATTTCTTGTTCTTATTGTATTACTTGTATTGTAACACTTGAATGTATTTGTATTTGCTTGCGATTGTAAGTCGCCCTGGATAAGGGCGTCTGCTAAGAAATAAATAATAATAATAATAATAATCAGGTGATTAAGAGCTTCAGTCACTCAAGCGGGTCATGAGCAAGGATCAAGCAATTTTAAAAGAAAAACAATATCCATTTATATACCTTATTTTCTTCAAAAATCAATGTGTTATAATAGTGATAAGTTTCTCTTGATGCTCTGCCTTTGAATTTGAAACATGTCAACTATAAACCTAATCTAACTACTTCCTGTTAAAAATACTACAGCAATCTCACCCGTCTGAATAAACAACTCATCCCTTCTCTTAGTTTAAGACAAATTCTGCACCCCCTGAGTGTTGAATTGTCCGAATCTGAAGGTTTAGACTTTTGTAAAAAAACATTTAGCACATAGTATGATCTTTGATCCTTTTTATGTAACATAAGAACATAAGAAAGTTTCCAAACGAGAGGAGGCCATTCAGCCCATCTTGCTCGTTTGGTTGTTAGCAGCTTATTGATCCCAGAATCTCATCAAGCAGCTTCTTGAAGGATCCCAGGGTGTCAGCTTCAACAACATTACTGGGGAGTTGGTTCCAGACCCTCACAATTCTCTGTGTAAAAAAGTGCCTCCTATTTTCTGTTCTGAATGCCCCTTTATCTAATCTCCATTCCCCTGGTCCTTGTTTCTTTTTTCAGGTCCCCTGGGTCGACATTGTCTATACCTTTTAGGATTTTGAATGCTTGAATCAGATCACCGCATAGTCTCCTTTGTTCAAGACTGAACAGATTCAATTCTTTTAGCCTGTCTGCATACGACATGCCTTTTAAACCCGGGATAATTCTGGTTGCTCTTCTTTGCACTCTTTCTAGAGCAGCAATATCCTTTTTGTAACGAGGTGACCAGAACTGAACACAATATTCTAGGTGAGGTCTTACTAATGCATTGTAAATTTTAACATGACTTCCCTTGATTTAAATTCAACACTTCTCACAATATATCCGAGCATCTTGTTAGCCTTTTTTAAGCCAACAATGTATGACATTAGAAAGAAAGAATCAAAAGAAAATAAACGAGGTCATTTAAAAGCTATTAAATTATGCATATTACATAATAATACTTCGTTTTCAATACATTTGGTGCGTGGACGGAATATCTGATTTGAATATTTAATTCAAAATCAGCCACTGATGTCCTTGAAAACTAAATTCTGATCGTTGAATTTTTTTTTTGACCATGTACTGTATGAACCCTGAAAAATGAAAAGTCAAGGAACAAAGTCTTGCAGGGACACACGCGGTGTGAATGACGGACACAGAAACCAATTCTACCAACCACAAGCCCTTCATCAGCTGGATGGGAAAGGCATTGCCATTTTCTGATAAGTTACCTGCTATTTAAAAACAGAAAACGTGTGTCTCACCTGGTTCCCCGCCCTGCCCTCCAGCTCGGACCCCTGCACACAGATTTGGGGTGGTGCTGCGTGCGCCCCTCCCTGCCCTTCCTCCTCCTCCTCCTCCTCCTCCTCCTCCTCCTCGCTCTCCTCGCTGTCCCCCTGCGAGGGCAGCCCCCGAAACTCCCTGGACTTCCTCCTCCACAGAGCGTTGTGTCGCTGCTTACTGAAACAACGATAGAGACAGAATCACAGCAAAAACTACAACAACTACAGCTCCCAGCATGCCTCTGCACTCCCCCTGGACTGCACTGCAGCTCCCAGCATGCCTCTGCACACCCTGGACTGCACTACAGCTCCCAGCATGCCTCTGCACACCCTGGACTGCACTACAGCTCCCAGCATGCCTCTGCACTCCCCCTGGACTGCACTGCAGCTCCCAGCATGCCTCTGCACACCCTGGACTGCACTACAACTCCCAGCATGCCTCTGCACTCCCCCTGGACTGCACTGCAGCTCCCAGCATGCCTCTGCACACCCTGGACTGCACTACAGCTCCCAGCATGCCTCTGCACTCCCCCTGGACTGCACTACAGCTCCCAGCATGCCTCTGCCCTCCCCCTGGACTTCCTCCTCCACAGAGCGTTGTGTTGCTGCTTACTGAAACAACGACAGAGACAGAATCACAGCAAAAACTACAACAACTACAGCTCCCAGCATGCCTCTGCACACCCCCTGGACTGCACTACAGCTCCCAGCATGCCTCTGCACTCCCCCTGGACTGCACTACAACTCCCAGCATGCCTCTGCACTCCCCCTGGACTGCACTGCAGCTCCCAGCATGCCTCTGCACACCCTGGACTGCACTAGAGCTCCCAGCATGCCTCTGCACACCCTGGACTGCACTACAGCTCCCAGCATGCCTCTGCACTCCCCCTGGACTGCACTACAGCTCCCAGCATGCCTCTGCACTCCCCCTGGACTGCACTACAGCTCCCAGCATGCCTCTGCACTCCCCCTGGACTGCACTACAACTCCCAGCATGCCTCTGCACTCCCCCTGGACTGCACTGCAGCTCCCAGCATGCCTCTGCACACCCTGGACTGCACTAGAGCTCCCAGCATGCCTCTGCACACCCTGGACTGCACTACAGCTCCCAGCATGCCTCTGCACTCCCCCTGGACTGCACTACAGCTCCCAGCATGCCTCTGCACTCCCCCTGGACTGCACTACAGCTCCCAGCATGCCTCTGCACACCCTGGACTGCACTACAGCTCCCAGCATGCCTCTGCACACCCTGGACTGCACTACAGCTCCCAGCATGCCTCTGCACACCCCCTGGACTGCACTACAGCTCCCAGCATGCCTCTGCACTCCCCCTGGACTGCACTACAGCTCCCAGCATGCCTCTGCCCTCCCCCTGGACTTCCTCCTCCACAGAGCGTTGTGTTGCTGCTTACTGAAACAACGACAGAGACAGAATCACAGCAAAAACTACAACAACTACAGCTCCCAGCATGCCTCTGCACACCCCCTGGACTGCACTACAGCTCCCAGCATGCCTCTGCACTCCCCCTGGACTGCACTACAACTCCCAGCATGCCTCTGCACTCCCCCTGGACTGCACTGCAGCTCCCAGCATGCCTCTGCACACCCTGGACTGCACTAGAGCTCCCAGCATGCCTCTGCACACCCTGGACTGCACTACAGCTCCCAGCATGCCTCTGCACTCCCCCTGGACTGCACTACAGCTCCCAGCATGCCTCTGCACTCCCCCTGGACTGCACTACAGCTCCCAGCATGCCTCTGCACTCCCCCTGGACTGCACTACAGCTCCCAGCATGCCTCTGCACTCCCCCTGGACTGCACTACAGCTCCCAGCATGCCTCTGCACACCCTGGACTGCACTACAACTCCCAGCATGCCTCTGCCCTCCCTGGACTGCACTACAGCTCCCTTCATCCTTCACTGTTACTGCCAGGGCTGAAGCATGCTGGGAGCTGTAGTTTTTGCTCCGATTCTGTCTCTTGTTATTGTTACAGGCAGCTGTAGAGAGGGTCCTGTATTCTGAGGGGAGGGGTTAGGTAGGGAGGGGAGGGGTTAGTGATAGGGGAGGAGCCTGTAGTATGAGGGTAGGAGTTAGAGGGGAAGGGTCTTATTCTGAGGGGAGGAGTTAGAGGGGGAGGGCCTGTATTGTGAGGGGAGGAGTTAGAGGGGGAGGGCCTGTATTCTGAGGGGAGGGGTTAGAGGGGGAGGGGTCTGGATTCTGAGGGGAGGGGGTAGAGGGGGAGGGCCTGTATTGTGAGGGGAGGGGTTAGAGGGGGAGGGGTCTGGATTCTGAGGGGAGGGGTTAGAGGGGGAGGGGTCTGGATTCTGAGGGGAGGAGTTAGAGGGGGCGGCTCTGTCTTGTGTACCTGGCGTCCAGGATGCCCTCGTAGATACTCAGCTGCCTCATGAAGCTGGGGTTGGGGTTCGCGATGCCCCTCCTCTCCTTCACGTACCTCAGAGCCTCATCCAGACTCCAGCCACACTCCTTCATAGCAAAGGCAACCACCGTGGAGGCAGAGCGACTCACCCCCATCTTACAATGAACCAGAACACAACTACCAGACTGTCTGAGAGAGGAGGGGAGAGAGGAGAGAGGAGGAGAGAGGAGAGAGGAGAGAGGAGAGGAGAGAGGAGAGGGGAGAGAGGAGAGGAGAGAGGAGAGAGGAGAGGAGGGGAGAGAGAGGAGGAGAGAGGAGAAGAGAGAGGAGAAGAGAGAGGAGAGAGGAGAGAGGAGAGAGGAGAGGGGAGAGAGGAGGAGGAGAGGAGAGGGGAGAGGAGAGGAGAGAGGAGAGGGGAGAGAGGAGAGAGAGAGGAGAGAGGAGAGGAGGGAGAGGAGGAGAGGAGGAGAGAGGAGAAGAGAGAGGAGAAGAGAGAGGAGAGGAGAGAGGAGAGAGGAGAGGGGAGAGAGAGGAGAGGGGAGAGAGGAGAGAGGAGAGGAGAGAGGAGAGGAGAGAGGACAGGAGAGAGGAGAGAGGAGAGGAGGGGAGAGAGAGGAGGAGGAGAGAGGAGAGGAGAGGAGAGGGGAGAGAGAGGGGAGAGGAGAGAGGAGAGAGGAGAGGAGGGGAGAGAGAGGAGGAGAGAGGAGAAGAGAGAGGAGAAGAGAGAGGAGAGGAGAGAGGAGAGAGGAGAGGGGAGAGAGAGGAGAGGGGAGAGAGGAGAGAGAGAGGAGAGAGGAGAGGAGAGAGGACAGGAGAGAGAGAGGAGAGGAGAGGGAGAGAGAGGAGGAGGAGGAGAGAGGAGAGGAGAGAGGAGAGGGAGAGAGGGGAGAGGAGAGAGGAGAGGGGAGAGAGGAGAGGAGGGGAGAGAGGAGAGAGGAGAGGAGAGGAGAGGGGAGAAGAGAGAGGAGAGAGGAGGGGAGAGAGGAGAGAGGAGGAGAGAGGAGAGAGGGGAGGAGAGGGGAGAGGAGAGAGTACAGAGGGGAGAGGAGGGGAGGAGAGGGGGAGAGAGAAGAGACAGCAGAGAGGACAAAGGGGAGAGGAGGGGAAACGTTTGTTATTGAATTTACACTGAAGACGCTGAGGTAGGCTCTGCTCCTCTCTGTACCTGGCTCTGTGCTCCTCTCTGTACCTGGCTCTGTGCTCCTCTCTCTACCTGGCTCTGTGCTCCTCTCTGCACCTGGCTCTGCTCCTCTCTGCACCTGGCTCTGTGCTCTCTGCACCTGGCTCTGTGCTCTCTGCACCTGGATCTGTGCTCTCTGCACCTGGCTCTGCTCCCCTCTCTACCTGGCTCTGCTGCTCCTCTCTCTACCTGGCTCTGTGCTCCTCTCTCTACCTGGCTCTGTGCTCTCTGCACCTGGCTCTGCTCCTCTCTCTACCTGGCTCTGCTCCTCCTCTAACTGTCTCTCTGCTCCTCTCTCTACCTGGCTCTGCTCCTCTCTCTACTTGGCTCTGCTCCTCTCTCTACCTGGCTCTCTGCTCCTCTCTCTACCTGGCTCTGTGCTCCTCTCTCTACCTGGCTCTGTGCTCCTCTCTCTACCTGGCTCTGCTCCTCTCTCTACCTGGCTCTGCTCCTCTCTGCACCTGGCTCTGTGCTCTCTGCACCTGGCTCTGTGCTCCTCTCTACCTGGCTCTGCTCCTCTCTCTACCTGGCTCTGTGCTCCTCTCTCTACCTGGCTCTGTGCTCCTCTCTCTACCTGGCTCTGTGCTCCTCTCTCTACCTGGCTCTGTGCTCCTCTCTCTACCTGGCTCTGTGCTCCTCTCTCTACCTGGCTCTCTGCTCCTCTCTCTACCTGGCTCTCTGCTCCTCTCTCTACCTGGCTCTCTGCTCCTCTCTCTACCTGGCTCTGCTCCTCTCTCTACCTGGCTCTGTGCTCCTCTCTCTACCTGGCTCTGTGCTCCTCTCTCTACCTGGCTCTGCTCCTCTCTGTACCTGGCTCTGTGCTCCTCTCTCTACCTGGCTCTGTGCTCCTCTCTCTACCTGGCTCTGCTCCTCTCTCTACCTGGCTCTGTGCTCTCTGCACCTGGCTCTGTGCTCTCTGTACCTGGCTCTGCTGCTCCTCTCTCTACCTGGCTCTCTGCTCCTCTCTCTACCTGGCTCTCTGCTCCTCTCTCTACCTGGCTCTGCTCCTCTCTCTACCTGGCTCTGTGCTCCTCTCTGCACCTGGCTCTGTGCTCCTCTCTGCACCTGGCTCTCTGCTCCTCTCTCTACCTGGCTCTCTGCTCCTCTCTCTACCTGGCTCTCTGCTCCTCTCTCTACCTGGCTCTCTGCTCCTCTCTCTACCTGGCTCTCTGCTCCTCTCTCTACCTGGCTCTCTGCTCCTCTCTCTACCTGGCTCTCTGCTCCTCTCTCTACCTGGCTCTGTGCTCCTCTCTCTACCTGGCTCTGCTCCTCTCTCTACCTGGCTCTGCTCCTCTCTCTACCTGGCTCTCTGCTCCTCTCTCTACCTGGCTCTCTGCTCCTCTCTCTACCTGGCTCTGCTCCTCTCTGTACCTGGCTCTGTGCTCTCTGCACCTGGCTCTGTGCTCTCTGTACCTGGCTCTGTGCTCCTCTCTACCTGGCTCTCTGCTCCTCTCTCTACCTGGCTCTGCTTCTCTCTCTACCTGGCTCTGTGCTCTCTGCACCTGGCTCTCTGCTCCTCTCTCTACCTGGCTCTCTGCTCCTCTCTCTACCTGGCTCTCTGCTCCTCTCTCTACCTGGCTCTCTGCTCCTCTCTCTACCTGGCTCTCTGCTCCTCTCTCTACCTGGCTCTCTGCTCCTCTCTCTACCTGGCTCTGCTCCTCTCTCTACCTGGCTCTCTGCTCCTCTCTCTACCTGGCTCTCTGCTCCTCTCTCTACCTGGCTCTCTGCTCCTCTCTCTACCTGGCTCTCTGCTCCTCTCTCTACCTGGCTCTCTGCTCCTCTCTCTACCTGGCTCTCTGCTCCTCTCTCTACCTGGCTCTGCTCCTTTCTCTACCTGGCTCTGCTCCTCTCTCTACCTGGCTCTCTGCTCCTCTCTCTACCTGGCTCTCTGCTCCTCTCTCTACCTGGCTCTCTGCTCCTCTCTCTACCTGGCTCTGCTCCTCTCTCTACCTGGCTCTCTGCTCCTCTCTCTACCTGGCTCTGTGCTCCTCTCTCTACCTGGCTCTCTGCTCCTCTCTCTACCTGGCTCTGCTCCTCTCTGCACCTGGCTCTGTGCTCTCTGTACCTGGCTCTGCTGATGAACTGGTAGGTTTTGTTCCAGTAAGGCAGCAGCTCTGTTGCCTCCTCGTCGTAAACGCGGATGTTGAAATACTGCATGGACTCCGGGAAGAAATTATCAATCTCACGCGTCACGTTCAGAATGAAGCCAACGCTGCAAAACAAGCCAACAACATGACAATCAAACAGCACAGCAATCACAATGAGTCGTTCTTTGATTATTATTATTATTATTATTATTATTATTATTATTATTATTATTATTATTATTATTATTATTATTCTCCTCCTTATTATTGTGGTTGTTAAGAATAAGTGTTGCTAGAAATGATCAGGATTGAGAATCGGAGTAAAAACTACAGCTCCCAGCATGCCTCTGCACTGGTAGTAACAGTGAAGGATGCTGGGAGCTGTAGTTCTTTATCCAGGCAGCTATAGAGACAGGTTTTACTGCAGTATATTGTGTGTGTGTTTACAATGGAAATGCTGCTTGAGACAGAATCGGGATACAAAACTACGGCTCCCAGCATGCCTCTGCAATGACAGAAACAGTGAGGGGTGATGGGAGCTGTAGTTCTTTATCCAGGCAGCTAAAAAAAAAGAAAGAAAACACAAGAAAGATTGTTGACAGTCCAGTTTGTGTCTGTTTTCCCACAAAGGAAGGTATTTTTTTTTCATATGCAGAGACACCAGCTTCCTCCCTTGAAACCTACACGACACAACATGAGCCAGAGAGGAGAGGCGAGGGGAGGAGAGAGGAGAGGAGAGAGAGAGGGGAGAAGAGAGGAGAGACAGAGAGGAGAGAGGAGAGGAGGAGAGAGGAGAGGAGGAGAGAGGAGGAGAGAGAGAGAGAGAGAGGGGAGGAGAGAGGAGAGACAGAGAGGAGAGAGGAGAGGAGGAGAGGAGAGGAGAGGAGAGAGAGAGGAGAGAGAGAAAGAAAGAAAGAGAGAGATGAGAGAGGAGAGGAGAGGAGAGAGGAGAGAGAGGAGAGGGGGAGAGATGAGAGAGGAGAAACAGAGAGGAGAGGAGAGGAGAGAGGAGAGGGGAGGAGAGAGAGAGAGGAGAGAGGAGAGGGGAGGAGAGAGAGAGAGAGGAGAGGAGAGAGGAGAGGGGAGAGGGGAGAGAGGAGAGAGGAGAGAGGAGAGGAGAGGAGAGAGGGGAGAGGAGAGGAGAGAGAGAGAAAGAAAGAAAGAGAGAGATGAGAGGAGAGAGAGGAGAGGGGGAGAGATGAGAGGAGAGACAGAGAGGAGAGAGAGGAGAGGGGAGGAGAGAGAGAGAGAGAGGAGAGGAGAGAGGAGAGACAGAGAGGAGAGAGGAGAGGAGGAGAGAGGAGAGGAGAGAGGAGAGAAAGAAAGAAAGAGAGAGATGAGAGAGGAGAGGAGAGGAGAGAGGAGAGAGAGGAGAGGGATAGAGATGAGAGAGGAGAGACAGAGAGATGAGAGAGGAGAGACAGAGAGGAGAGGAGAGGAGAGAGGAGAGGGGAGGAGAGAGAGAGAGGAGAGGAGAGAGGAGAGGGGAAAGGAGAGGAGAGAGAGGAGAGAGGAGAGGAGAGAGAGAGATGAGAGAGGAGAGACAGAGAGGAGGAGAGAGGAGAGAGGAGGAGAGAGGAGAGAGGAGAGAGGAGAGAGGAGAGAGGAGAGTGGGGATATATATATATATATATATATATATATATATATATATATATATATATATATATATAATGTGAGTCCAATAGAAAATAATGGAATATAATTGAACAGACTGGAATGGAATGAAGTGGAATGGAGAGGAATGGAATGGAATGGAATGGAATGGAGCAGAGCGGAATGGATCAGCGATGCTCCTGCTAGTGCTTCAGCCGTGTGGAGGAGGACAGAAATGACATCATCAACATCTGCAGATCAGGAAAGAGACGACCAAGAGATTACAGCATCTTATTTTTTACCCGTTTCTCTGCAGTTCTTCAAAGTTCGCTGCGTTCCATTCCGAGCCCTAGAGGATAAAACTGAAAGATCACGAAACTGAACAACCTGAAAATGTTTAAATTAGAAGGAAGGAAGGAAAGAAAGAAAGCACAGAGAGGTCTGGTAAAGCACAGGGAAGCATTGTAAAGCACAGAGAGGTCTGGTAAAGCATAGGGAAGCATTGTAAAGCACAGAGAGGTCTGGTAAAGCATAGGGAAGCATTGTAAAGCACAGAGAGGTGTGGTAAAGCATAGGGAAGCATTGTAAAGCACAGAGAGGTCTGGTAAAGCATAGGGAAGCATTGTAAAGCACAGAGAGGTCTGGTAAAGCATAGGAAAGCATTGTAAAGCACAGAGAGGTCTGGTAAAGCATAGGGAAGCATTGTAAAGCACAGAGAGGTCTGATAAAGCATAGGGAAGCATTGTAAAGCACAGAGAGGTCTGGTAAAGCATAGGGAAGCATTGTAAAGCACAGAGAGGTCTGGTAAAGCATAGGGAAGCATTGTAAAGCACAGAGAGGTGTGGTAAAGCATAGGGAAGCATTGTAAAGCACAGAGAGGTCTGGTAAAGCATAGGGAAGCATTGTAAAGCACAGAGAGGTCTGGTAAAGCATAGTGAAGCATTGTAAAGCACAGAGAGGTCTGGTAAAGCATAGGGAAGCATTGTAAAGCACAGAGAGGTCTGATAAAGCATAGGGAAGCATTGTAAAGCACAGCGAGGTCTGGTAAAGCATAGGGAAGCATTGTAAAGCACAGAGAGGTCTGGTAAAGCATAGGGAAGCATTGTAAAGCACAGAGAGGTGTGGTAAAGCATAGGGAAGCATTGTAAAGCACAGAGAGGTCTGGTAAAGCATAGGGAGGCATTGTAAAGCACAGAGAGGTCTGGTAAAGCATAGGGAAGCATTGTAAAGCACAGAGAGGTGTGGTAAAGCATAGTGAAGCATTGTAAAGCACAGAGAGGTCTGGTAAAGCATAGGGAAGCATTGTAAAGCACAGAGAGGTCTGGTAAAGCATAGGGAAGCATTGTAAAGCACAGAGGCATGGTAAAGCATAGGGAAGCATTGTAAAGCACAGAGAGGTCTGGTAAAGCATAGGGAAGCATTGTAAAGCACAGAGAGGTCTGGTAAAGCATAGGGAAGCATTGTAAAGCACAGAGAGGTCTGGTAAAGCATAGGGAAGCATTGTAAAGCACAGAGAGGTCTGGTAAAGCATAGGGAAGCATTGTAAAGCACAGAGAGGTGTGGTAAAGCATAGGGAAGCATTGTAAAGCACAGAGAGGTCTGGTAAAGCATAGGGAAGCATTGTAAAGCACAGAGAGGTCTGGTAAAGCATAGGGAAGCATTGTAAAGCACAGAGAGGTGTGGTAAAGCATAGTGAAGCATTGTAAAGCACAGAGAGGTCTGGTAAAGCATAGGGAAGCATTGTAAAGCACAGAGAGGTCTGGTAAAGCATAGGGAAGCATTGTAAAGCACAGAGGCATGGTAAAGCATAGGGAAGCATTGTAAAGCACAGAGAGGTCTGGTAAAGCATAGGGAAGCATTGTAAAGCACAGAGAGGTCTGGTAAAGCATAGGGAAGCATTGTAAAGCACAGAGAGGTCTGGTAAAGCATAGGGAAGCATTGTAAAGCACAGAGAGGTCTGGTAAAGCATAGGGAAGCATTGTAAAGCACAGAGAGGTCTGGTAAAGCATAGGGAAGCATTGTAAAGCACAGAGAGGTGTGGTAAAGCATAGGGAAGCATTGTAAAGCACAGAGAGGTCTGGTGAAGCATAGGGAAGCATTGTAAAGCACAGAGAGGTCTGGTAAAGCATAGGGAAGCATTGTAAAGCACAGAGAGGTGTGGTAAAGCATAGGGAAGCATTGTAAAGCACAGAGAGGTCTGGTGAAGCATAGGGAAGCATTGTAAAGCACAGAGAGGTCTGGTAAAGCATAGGGAAGCATTGTAAAGCACAGAGAGGTCTGGTAAAGCATAGGGAAGCATTGTAAAGCACAGAGAGGTCTGGTAAAGCATAGGGAAGCATTGTAAAGCACAGAGAGGTGTGGTAAAGCATAGGGAAGCATTGTAAAGCACAGAGAGGTCTGGTGAAGCATAGGGAAGCATTGTAAAGCACAGAGAGGTCTGGTAAAGCATAGGGAAGCATTGTAAAGCACAGAGAGGTCTGGTAAAGCATAGGGAAGCATTGTAAAGCACAGAGAGGTCTGGTAAAGCATAGGGAAGCATTGTAAAGCACAGAGAGGTCTGGTAGACACACAGACACACTTACCAAGTAGAGGTAGTCAAATATTTTGGAAGGTTTGTCCATTTGAGCCAAAATCACCATCGTCTGTTTATCAATGAATTCTTTAAACTCTGTCGTGTTGTATCCTGTCTGTGCTTCCAACTCTGAACGAATCTGTCAAAACACAGGATTGAAAATCCATTCTCTCACCTCTTATTAGCTTTATTAACATGATCACCGGCCCCTCCCTTTAAAGGAGCGCTGACTATCTTTAAAATCCATTCTCTCGCCTCTTATTAGCTTTATTAACATGATCACCGGCCCCTCCCTTTAAAGGAGCGCTGACCATCTTTAAAATCCATTCTCTCACCTCTTATTAGCTTTATTAACATGATCACCGGCCCCTCCCTTTAAAGGAGCGCTGACCATCTTTAAAATCCATTCTCTCACCTCTTATTAGCTTTATTAACATGATCACCGGCCCCTCCCTTTAAAGGAGCGCTGACCATCTTTAAAATCCATTCTCTCACCTCTTATTAGCTTTATTAACATGATCACTGACCCCTCCCTTTAAAGGAGCGCTGACCATCTTTAAAATCCATTCTCTCACCTCTTATTAGCTTTATTAACATGATCACTGACCCCTCCCTTTAAAGGAGCGCTGATCATCTTTAAAATCCATTCTCTCACCTCTTATTAGCTTTATTAACACGATCACCGGTCCCTCCCTTTAAAGGAGCGCTGACCATCTTTAAAATCCATTCTCTCACCTCTTATTAGCTTTATTAACATGTCACTGGCCCCTCCCTTTAAAGGAGCGCTGACCATCTTTAAAATCCATTCTCTCACCTCTTATTAGCTTTATTAACATGATCACCGGCCCCTCCCTTTAAAGGAGCGCTGACCATCTTTCAAATCCTTTCTCTCACCTCTTATTAGCTTTATTAACACGATCACCGGTCCCTCCCTTTAAAGGAGCGCTGACCATCTTTAAAATCCATTCTCTCACCTCTTATTAGCTTTATTAACAGGATCACCGGCCCCTCCCTTTAAAGGAGCGCTGACCATCTTTAAAATCCATTCTCTCACCTCTTATTAGCTCTATTAACATGATCACCGGCCCCTCCCTTTAAAGGAGCGCTGACCATCTTTAAAATCCATTCTCTCACCTCTTATTAGCTTTATTAACAGGATCACCGGCCCCTCCCTTTAAAGGAGCGCTGACCATCTTTAAAATCCATTCTCTCACCTCTTATTAGCTTTATTAACAGGATCACCGGCCCCTCCCTTTAAAGGAGCGCTGACCATCTTTAAAATCCATTCTCTCACCTCTTATTAGCTTTATTAACATGATCACCGGCCCCTCCCTTTAAAGGAGCGCTGACCATCTTTAAAATCCATTCTCTCACCTCTCATTAGCTCTATTAACAGTATCGCTGCTCTGTGCAGTTCAGTGCAGGTGCAGGCGAGTCTCTCACCTGTTTTGAGGTCACGTTCTCCAAGTCTTGGCTCCACATGATTTCCTTCAGCTTCGTTTTGATCAAACGCTCAGCCTCCTCCCTCTCAGAACGACTGAGAGGAGACAGCAGAGAGAGGAGAGAGGAGAGGAGAGAGGAGAGAGGAGAGAGAGGAGAGAGGAGAGAGGAGAGAGGAGAGAGGAGAGAGGAGAGAGAGGAGAGGAGAGGAGAGGAGAGAGGAGAGAGGAGAGAGGAGAGAGGAGAGAGGAGAGAGGAGAGAGAGGAGAGAGGAGAGAGGAGAGAGGAGAGAGAGGAGAGAGGAGAGAGGAGAGAGGAGAGAGGAGAGAGGAGAGGAGAGAGGAGAGAGGAGAGAGGAGAGAGGAGAGAGGAGAGGAGAGAGAGGAGAGGAGAGAGAGAGGAGAGAGAGAGGAGAGGAGAGAGGAGAGAGGAGAGAGGAGAGAGGAGAGGAGAGGAGAGGAGAGGAGAGGAGAGAGGAGGGGAGAGGGGAGGAGAGAGGAGAGAGGAGAGAGGAGAGGAGAGGAGAGGAGAGAGGAGAGAAGAGAGGAGAGTAGAGGAGAGGAGAGGAGGGGAGAGGAGAGAGGAGGGGAGAGGAGAGAGGAGAGAGGAGAGAGGAGAGGAGAGAGCATGTGTTAAATCTTCCATCCACTAGGGGCAGGTTAATAACGGTACAACACTGCTATATTCAGGGGCATATATAGTGGAGGGAGGTTAGAGGGAGGGATGGATGGAGGGATGGAGGTAGGGAGGGAGGGGTGGGGGATGGAGGGAGGTGTAGAGGGCGGGGTGGAGGGAGGTGTAGAGGGAGGGATGGATGGAGGGATGGATGGATGGATGGATGGAGATAGGGAGGGAGGGGTGGGGGATGGAGGGAGGTGTAGAGGGCGGGGTAGAGGGAGGTGTAGAGGAGGGATGGATGGAGGGATGGATGGATGGAGGTAGGGAGGGAGGGGTGGGGATGGAGGGAGGTGTAGAGGGCGGGGTAGAGGGAGGTGTAGAGGGAGGGATGGATGGAGGGAGGGATGGATGGATGGATGGAGGTAGGGAGGGAGGGGTGGGGGTGGAGGGAGGTGTGGAGGAGGGGTGGAAGTGTAGAGGGAGGTTTGGATGGAGGGAGGGATGGATGGAGGAATGGAGGGATGGATGGAGGGAGGGATGGATGGATGGATGGAGGGAGGGAGGGGTGGGGGATGGAGGGAGGTGTAGAGGGAGGGGTGGAAGTGTAGAGGGAGGTTTGGATGGAGGGAGGGATGGATGGAGGAATGGAGGGATGGATGGAGGGATGGAGGGAGGGGTGGAGGGAGGTGTAGAGGGAGGGAGGGAGGTGTAGAGGGAGGGATGGAGGGAGGGATGGATGAAGGGATGGATGGAGGGGTGGGGGATGGAGGGAGGTGTAGAGGGAGGGATGGAAGTGTAGAGGGAGGTTTGGATGGAGGGAGGGATGGATGGAGGGATGGAGGGATGGATGGATGGAGGGAGGTGTACAGGGAGGTGTGTCTCACACCTGCTCCCCTGCAGCCGGGCTGTATCGGGTCTCATTGACTCCAGGTCCGACATGACATTCCACTCGTTCAGGCAGCTCTGATCCGAACACAGCTGACTCCGATAGAACCAGGACCAGTCGAGAACAGAACCAACACGGGCCACCTGACAGCAGTGATGCAGAGACTGGAGAAGAGACCTGAGAGACACACAGACTGATCAATACAGCACCAGACAGACAGACAGACAGACAGACAGACAGACAGACAGACAGACAGACAGACAGACAGAGCCCCACAATCCTGTTCAGTTTGACGCTACAATATAATCCCTTCTTCTTGGTGTCTGTGTTAGTTTACTACATTCTGAAAGAGTTTAGTTTCATTAAAGCTACAGACAGACAGACAGACAGACAGAGCCCCACAATCCTGTTCAGTTTGACGCTACAATATAATCCCTTCTTCTTGGGGTCTGTGTTAGTTTACTACATTCTGAAAAGAGTTTAATTTCATTAAAGTTACAGACACACAGACAGACAGACAGACAGACAGACAGACAGACAGGACAGACAGACAGACAGAGCCCCACAATCCTGTTCAGTTTGACGCTACAATATATCCCTTCTTCTCGGGGTCTGTGTTCGTTTCTAGACACTCAGGCAGGTCCTTCTCACCACATGGTCTGCACTGAGCTGGGTTTGAAGATGTGCGTCTGTCCTGCAGAACTGACACTGAAACCCCTGCAGAGAGAGAGAGAGAGAAAGAGAGATTACATGAGAGAGAGAGAGAGAGAGAGAGAGAGAGAGAGAGAGAGAGAGATTACATGAGAGAGCTCACACTAAACCCATTGGAACAGAGAGACACACAGAAAGACTGACACAAAGAGAGACAGACATACAGACAGAGACACACACACACAGACAGACAGACAGACACACACAAAGAGAGACAGACACACAGACACACACAGAGAGACACACAGAGACAGACAGACAAACACACAGAGAGACACACAGAGACAGACACACAGAGAGACAGACACACACAGAGACAGACACACAGAGAGAGACACAGACAGACACACATAGACAGACAGACTCACCCATCCCCATCAAGATAGACCTGTGTGTCGCTCCAAACTGGGAGCACCAGTCCGATTGTACAGGACACACTGGGAAGAGAGACCAGAAACCAGTAAGTGTACTGGACTGCAGTCTTGTACCGCAAGAGACAGAGACAGGGGGTTCGACTGGACACTGCGGTTAGTCTAGCGAGGAGACAGACAGAAAGATTACCTTTCACCTTCTGAAAAGTCAACTCCTAGTAGAATATTTTCCTCTTCGTTTGAAGCTCTCGATACAATTAAGAGATAACGAGTGTGATTCTCTCTCAGGGACTCCAGACGCACAGCCTAAAATAATTACAAAAACAAAAACAGATTCATATATAAAACTATGCAGATTGAAACTCAGGGGGACTGTCTGAATCGTGTTTGGTGTTGCTGTATAATATATAAAACTATGTAGATTGAAACTCAGGGGGACTGTCTGAATCGTGTTTGGTGTTGCTGTATAATATATAAAACTATGCAGATTGAAGCTCAGGGGGACTGTCTGAATCGTGTTTGGTGTTGCTGTATAATATATAAAACTATGCAGATTGAAACTCAGGGGGACTGTCTGAATCGTGTTTTGGTGTTGCTGTATAATATATAAAACTATGCAGATTGAAGCTCAGGGGGACTGTCTGAATCGTGTTTGGTGTATAATATATAACACTATGGAGTTCCTGGTTTGTGTTTCTCACCAGTTTGAGTCTGTCTTCAGGCCGCAGTAGCGCGACCATGTGCTGCAGGTGGCAGTGTTGAGCTCTGGAGCTTTTCGTTTGGGGGCGGGGCAGCGTAGGGGGCGGGGCTTCCTCATTGTCTACTTCCTGTGCCTCTTCGCCTTCCGGGAGATAAAGAACCGCCCCTTTAACCAGCGCAAAACTCTCCCTGGATAAAAAAAATAAATAACAAACCGAGACCATCCCTTTAACCTATTAACCATCCCTGGACAAATAATACAGAAAAAGCACGCCCCTTTAATTGTCACAAAACTCAACCAGGATGGAAAATAAACAAGTAAAGACCGCCCCTTTAATTATCATCAGCTGTGATCGGACAAAAAATAACAGAGGCCGTCCCTTTAAGTGAGAAACATGAAAAACTACAGCTAGACACACAGACAGACAGACAGACAGACAGACACACACACACACACAGATTTCTCAATTTAGTATTATTATTTTTTACCGTTTTTTGCATTCTGCCTCTTCTGGGCCTGTCTTCATCCTGGAAATAAATAATTATTAGGAAATATTGTAATCCATCCACTAGGGGGCTGAGTGTTGCTGAAGCAGGGGGGGCAGGTTGGTGTCACTGCTGTATAATATATAAAACTATGCAGATTGAAACTCAGGGGGACTGTCTGAATCGTGTTTGGTGTTGCTGTATAATATATAAAACTATGCAGATTGAAACTCAGGGGACTGTCTGAATCGTGTTTGGTGTTGCTGTATAATATATAAAACTATGGCAGATTGAAACTCAGGGGGACTGTCTGAATCGTGTTTGGTGTTGCTGTATAATATATAAAACTATGCAGATTGAAGCTCAGGGGGACTGTCTGAATCGTGTTTGGTGTTGCTGTATAATATATAAAACTATGCAGATTGAAACTCAGGGGGACTGTCTGAATCGTGTTTGGTGTTGCTGTATAATATATAAAACTATGCAGATTGAAACTCAGGGGGACTGTCTGAATCGTGTTTGGTGTTGCTGTATAATATATAAAACTATGCAGATTGAAGCTCAGGGGGACTGTCTGAATCGTGTTTGGTGTTGCTGTATATATATAAAACTATGCAGATTGAAACTCAGGGGGACTGTCTGAATCGTGTTTGGTGTTGCTGTATAATATATAAAACTATGCAGATTGAAGCTCAGGGGGACTGTCTGAATCGTGTTTGGTGTTGCTGTATAATATATAAAACTATGCAGATTGAAACTCAGGGGGACTGTCTGAATCGTGTTTGGTGTTGCTGTATAATATATAAAACTATGCAGATTGAAGCTCAGGGGGACTGTCTGAATCGTGTTTGGTGTTGCTGTATAATATATAAAACTATGCAGATTGAAGCTCAGGGGGACTGTCTGAATCGTGTTTGGTGTTGCTGTATAATATATAAAACTATGGAGATTGAAACTCAGGGGGACTGTCTGAACCGTGTTTGGTGTTGCTGTATAATATATAAAACTATGCAGATTGAAGCTCAGGGGGACTGTCTGAATCGTGTTTGGTGTTGCTGTATAATATATAAAACTATGCAGATTGAAACTCAGGGGGACTGTCTGAATCGTGTTTGGTGTTGCTGTATAATATATAAAACTATGCAGATTGAAGCTCAGGGGGACTGTCTGAATCGTGTTTGGTGTTGCTGTATAATATATAAAACTATGCAGATTGAAGCTCAGGGGGACTGTCTGAATCGTGTTTGGTGTTTTATTTAATCTGTACGCTAAGAGGTTATTCAAATGATCTTAAATTGGGCTTGTAAATTTAACCCACGCGAAGCTGGTTAAAGATTATCCAGGGTTTATTTTAAGGAAGTAAGTAACATAGTTTATTGGTGAATCAAAGACTCAGACACAGTTAAATGAATCACAGCAAGATTGAACTGTACAAGATTCACCATTGCAAGGAAATGAAAACTAACAGGAGTGAATCTGAGCTCCCTTTCTCTGTCTCTCATGGTACAAGACAGCTGTCTCTACTGGAACTATGTGCCACAGGCAAGAGAGAGAGAGAGAGGGAGGGAGAGAGAGAGAGAGAGAGAGAGAGAGAGAGAGAGAGGAGAGAGAGAGGGAGGGGAGAGAGAGAGAGAGAGAGAGAGAGAGAGAGAGAGAGGGAGGGGAGAGAGAGGGTGGGGACAGGGAGAGAGAGGGAGAGTGAGAGAGAGAGGGGGAGAGGGAGGGAGAGGGGACAGGGATAGTGAGAGAGAGGGAGAGAGAGAGAGAGTGAGAGAGCAAGTGAGAGAGAGAGAGAAAGTCAAGTTAGCAGAGAAACGTTTTAATGCCTTCGTCATCCAGAACTTCACTGGATCAGAAACTCCAAACCAGAAGAGACCGAGAAAGAAAGTCAAGTTAGCAGAGAAACGTTTCAACGCCTTAACTCTGTCACCAATGCAAAAAGAAACTCAATACACTCGCTGTGCACTAGATGGCGCTGGCTTTCTCTTCTGTAAAGACTGGCCGATCTAGCCCGTGTTCCGTGTGTCTATGGCAGCGCAGCTAGAACTGAAGAGCAGCTCCTGAACTCACAGTCAAAGCAACACAGACTGAGCAAAACAATGTAATACAGCCCAGCCCAGCGCATTGCAGTTAAGAACTACAGCTCCCAGCATGCCTCACCATTGCCGCTGGTGCAGAGGCATGCTGGGAGCTGTAGTAAATATAATAATAACACAGTGTTTTAGTGAATTGAACAATAGCTCGCACACTGTGATCCGGGATTCGTATCTCGCGTTTAAATAAATAACACGGGGCCGTTTTAACCACGACATAGCAAACACGCTTTTAATAAAAACACACACATA
>NW_026708593.1:0-44386 GCF_902713425.1 Acipenser ruthenus
GCCCTGGTCCCGCGTCCCGTGTGAACAGCGATGAATGAATTCATTCAATGCACTTTCCCCCCCGGGTGCACGAGTGTTATGAAGCCGGGCTATCGTTCCCCGAGCTCGGCTGAACACTTGCGGCGGTTAGCCCTGGTCCCGCGTCCCGTGTGAACAGCGATGAATGAATTCATTCAATGCACTTTCCCCCCCGGGTGCACGAGTGTTATGAAGCCGGGCTATCGTTCCCCGAGCTCGGCTGAACACTTGCGGCGGTTAGCCCTGGTCCCGCGTCCCGTGTGAACAGCGATGAATGAATTCATTCAATGCACTTTCCCCCCCGGGTGCACGAGTGTTATGAAGCCGGGCTATCGTTCCCCGAGCTCGGCTGAACACTTGCGGCGGTTAGCCCTGGTCCCGCGTCCCGTGTGAACAGCGATGAATGAATTCATTCAATGCACTTTCCCCCCCGGGTGCACGAGTGTTATGAAGCCGGGCTATCGTTCCCCGAGCTCGGCTGAACACTTGCGGCGGTTAGCCCTGGTCCCGCGTCCCGTGTGAACAGCGATGAATGAATTCATTCAATGCACTTTCCCCCCCGGGTGCACGAGTGTTATGAAGCCGGGCTATCGTTCCCCGAGCTCGGCTGAACACTTGCGGCGGTTAGCCCTGGTCCCGCGTCCCGTGTGAACAGCGATGAATGAATTCATTCAATGCACTTTCCCCCCCGGGTGCACGAGTGTTATGAAGCCGGGCTATCGTTCCCCGAGCTCGGCTGAACACTTGCGGCGGTTAGCCCTGGTCCCGCGTCCCGTGTGAACAGCGATGAATGAATTCATTCAATGCACTTTCCCCCCCGGGTGCACGAGTGTTATGAAGCCGGGCTATCGTTCCCCGAGCTCGGCTGAACACTTGCGGCGGTTAGCCCTGGTCCCGCGTCCCGTGTGAACAGCGATGAATGAATTCATTCAATGCACTTTCCCCCCCGGGTGCACGAGTGTTATGAAGCCGGGCTATCGTTCCCCGAGCTCGGCTGAACACTTGCGGCGGTTAGCCCTGGTCCCGCGTCCCGTGTGAACAGCGATGAATGAATTCATTCAATGCACTTTCCCCCCCGGGTGCACGAGTGTTATGAAGCCGGGCTATCGTTCCCCGAGCTCGGCTGAACACTTGCGGCGGTTAGCCCTGGTCCCGCGTCCCGTGTGAACAGCGATGAATGAATTCATTCAATGCACTTTCCCCCCCGGGTGCACGAGTGTTATGAAGCCGGGCTATCGTTCCCCGAGCTCGGCTGAACACTTGCGGCGGTTAGCCCTGGTCCCGCGTCCCGTGTGAACAGCGATGAATGAATTCATTCAATGCACTTTCCCCCCCGGGTGCACGAGTGTTATGAAGCCGGGCTATCGTTCCCCGAGCTCGGCTGAACACTTGCGGCGGTTAGCCCTGGTCCCGCGTCCCGTGTGAACAGCGATGAATGAATTCATTCAATGCACTTTCCCCCCCGGGTGCACGAGTGCTATCGTTCCCCGAGCTCGGCTGAACACTTGCGGCGGTTAGCCCTGGTCCCGCGTCCCGTGTGAACAGCGATGAATGAATTCATTCAATGCACTTTCCCCCCCGGGTGCACGAGTGTTATGAAGCCGGGCTATCGTTCCCCGAGCTCGGCTGAACACTTGCGGCGGTTAGTCCTGGTCCCGCGTCCCGTGTGAACAGCGATGAATGAATTCATTCAATGCACTTTCCCCCCCGGGTGCACGAGTGTTATGAAGCCGGGCTATCGTTCCCCGAGCTCGGCTGAACACTTGCGGCGGTTAGCCCTGGTCCCGCGTCCCGTGTGAACAGCGATGAATGAATTCATTCAATGCACTTTCCCCCCCGGGTGCACGAGTGTTATGAAGCCGGGCTATCGTTCCCCGAGCTCGGCTGAACACTTGCGGCGGTTAGCCCTGGTCCCGCGTCCCGTGTGAACAGCGATGAATGAATTCATTCAATGCACTTTCCCCCCCGGGTGCACGAGTGTTATGAAGCCGGGCTATCGTTCCCCGAGCTCGGCTGAACACTTGCGGCGGTTAGCCCTGGTCCCGCGTCCCGTGTGAACAGCGATGAATGAATTCATTCAATGCACTTTCCCCCCCGGGTGCACGAGTGTTATGAAGCCGGGCTATCGTTCCCCGAGCTCGGCTGAACACTTGCGGCGGTTAGCCCTGGTCCCGCGTCCCGTGTGAACAGCGATGAATGAATTCATTCAATGCACTTTCCCCCCCGGGTGCACGAGTGTTATGAAGCCGGGCTATCGTTCCCCGAGCTCGGCTGAACACTTGCGGCGGTTAGCCCTGGTCCCGCGTCCCGTGTGAACAGCGATGAATGAATTCATTCAATGCACTTTCCCCCCCGGGTGCACGAGTGTTATGAAGCCGGGCTATCGTTCCCCGAGCTCGGCTGAACACTTGCGGCGGTTAGCCCTGGTCCCGCGTCCCGTGTGAACAGCGATGAATGAATTCATTCAATGCACTTTCCCCCCCGGGTGCACGAGTGTTATGAAGCCGGGCTATCGTTCCCCGAGCTCGGCTGAACACTTGCGGCGGTTAGCCCTGGTCCCGCGTCCCGTGTGAACAGCGATGAATGAATTCATTCAATGCACTTTCCCCCCCGGGTGCACGAGTGTTATGAAGCCGGGCTATCGTTCCCCGAGCTCGGCTGAACACTTGCGGCGGTTAGCCCTGGTCCCGCGTCCCGTGTGAACAGCGATGAATGAATTCATTCAATGCACTTTCCCCCCCGGGTGCACGAGTGTTATGAAGCCGGGCTATCGTTCCCCGAGCTCGGCTGAACACTTGCGGCGGTTAGCCCTGGTCCCGCGTCCCGTGTGAACAGCGATGAATGAATTCATTCAATGCACTTTCCCCCCCGGGTGCACGAGTGTTATGAAGCCGGGCTATCGTTCCCCGAGCTCGGCTGAACACTTGCGGCGGTTAGCCCTGGTCCCGCGTCCCGTGTGAACAGCGATGAATGAATTCATTCAATGCACTTTCCCCCCCGGGTGCACGAGTGTTATGAAGCCGGGCTATCGTTCCCCGAGCTCGGCTGAACACTTGCGGCGGTTAGTCCTGGTCCCGCGTCCCGTGTGAACAGCGATGAATGAATTCATTCAATGCACTTTCCCCCCCGGGTGCACGAGTGTTATGAAGCCGGGCTATCGTTCCCCGAGCTCGGCTGAACACTTGCGGCGGTTAGCCCTGGTCCCGCGTCCCGTGTGAACAGCGATGAATGAATTCATTCAATGCACTTTCCCCCCCGGGTGCACGAGTGTTATGAAGCCGGGCTATCGTTCCCCGAGCTCGGCTGAACACTTGCGGCGGTTAGCCCTGGTCCCGCGTCCCGTGTGAACAGCGATGAATGAATTCATTCAATGCACTTTCCCCCCCGGGTGCACGAGTGTTATGAAGCCGGGCTATCGTTCCCCGAGCTCGGCTGAACACTTGCGGCGGTTAGTCCTGGTCCCGCGTCCCGTGTGAACAGCGATGAATGAATTCATTCAATGCACTTTCCCCCCCGGGTGCACGAGTGTTATGAAGCCGGGCTATCGTTCCCCGAGCTCGGCTGAACACTTGCGGCGGTTAGCCCTGGTCCCGCGTCCCGTGTGAACAGCGATGAATGAATTCATTCAATGCACTTTCCCCCCCGGGTGCACGAGTGTTATGAAGCCGGGCTATCGTTCCCCGAGCTCGGCTGAACACTTGCGGCGGTTAGCCCTGGTCCCGCGTCCCGTGTGAACAGCGATGAATGAATTCATTCAATGCACTTTCCCCCCCGGGTGCACGAGTGTTATGAAGCCGGGCTATCGTTCCCCGAGCTCGGCTGAACACTTGCGGCGGTTAGCCCTGGTCCCGCGTCCCGTGTGAACAGCGATGAATGAATTCATTCAATGCACTTTCCCCCCCGGGTGCACGAGTGTTATGAAGCCGGGCTATCGTTCCCCGAGCTCGGCTGAACACTTGCGGCGGTTAGCCCTGGTCCCGCGTCCCGTGTGAACAGCGATGAATGAATTCATTCAATGCACTTTCCCCCCCGGGTGCACGAGTGTTATGAAGCCGGGCTATCGTTCCCCGAGCTCGGCTGAACACTTGCGGCGGTTAGCCCTGGTCCCGCGTCCCGTGTGAACAGCGATGAATGAATTCATTCAATGCACTTTCCCCCCCGGGTGCACGAGTGTTATGAAGCCGGGCTATCGTTCCCCGCGCTCGGCTGAACACTTGCGGCGGTTAGTCCTGGTCCCGCGTCCCGTGTGAACAGCGATGAATGAATTCATTCAATGCACTTTCCCCCCCGGGTGCACGAGTGTTATGAAGCCGGGCTATCGTTCCCCGAGCTCGGCTGAACACTTGCGGCGGTTAGCCCTGGTCCCGCGTCCCGTGTGAACAGCGATGAATGAATTCATTCAATGCACTTTCCCCCCCGGGTGCACGAGTGTTATGAAGCCGGGCTATCGTTCCCCGAGCTCGGCTGAACACTTGCGGCGGTTAGCCCTGGTCCCGCGTCCCGTGTGAACAGCGATGAATGAATTCATTCAATGCACTTTCCCCCCCGGGTGCACGAGTGTTATGAAGCCGGGCTATCGTTCC
This sequence comes from Acipenser ruthenus, assembly GCF_902713425.1. Taxonomy (NCBI): domain Eukaryota; kingdom Metazoa; phylum Chordata; class Actinopteri; order Acipenseriformes; family Acipenseridae; genus Acipenser; species Acipenser ruthenus. Next base: position 4,602 of record NW_026708593.1, read on the forward strand.
CCGAGCTCGGCTGAACACTTGCGGCGGTTAGCCCTGGTCCCGCGTCCCGTGTGAACAGCGATGAATGAATTCATTCAATGCACTTTCCCCCCCGGGTGCACGAGTGTTATGAAGCCGGGCTATCGTTCCCCGAGCTCGGCTGAACACTTGCGGCGGTTAGCCCTGGTCCCGCGTCCCGTGTGAACAGCGATGAATGAATTCATTCAATGCACTTTCCCCCCCGGGTGCACGAGTGTTATGAAGCCGGGCTATCGTTCCCCGAGCTCGGCTGAACACTTGCGGCGGTTAGCCCTGGTCCCGCGTCCCGTGTGAACAGCGATGAATGAATTCATTCAATGCACTTTCCCCCCCGGGTGCACGAGTGTTATGAAGCCGGGCTATCGTTCCCCGAGCTCGGCTGAACACTTGCGGCGGTTAGCCCTGGTCCCGCGTCACGTGTGAACAGCGATGAATGAATTCATTCAATGCACTTTCCCCCCCGGGTGCACGAGTGTTATGAAGCCGGGCTATCGTTCCCCGAGCTCGGCTGAACACTTGCGGCGGTTAGCCCTGGTCCCGCGTCCCGTGTGAACAGCGATGAATGAATTCATTCAATGCACTTTCCCCCCGGGTGCACGAGTGTTATGAAGCCGGGCTATCGTTCCCCGAGCTCGGCTGAACACTTGCGGCGGTTAGCCTGGTCCCGCGTCCCGTGTGAACAGCGATGAATGAATTCATTCAATGCACTTTCCCCCCGGTGCACGAGTGTTATGAAGCCGGGCTATCGTTCCCCGAGCTCGGCTGAACACTTGCGGCGGTTAGCCCTGGTCCCGCGTCCCGTGTGAACAGCGATGAATGAATTCATTCAATGCACTTTCCCCCCCGGGTGCACGAGTGTTATGAAGCCGGGCTATCGTTCCCCGAGCTCGGCTGAACACTTGCGGCGGTTAGCCTGGTCCCGCGTCCCGTGTGAACAGCGATGAATGAATTCATTCAATGCACTTTCCCCCCCGGGTGCACGAGTGTTATGAAGCCGGGCTATCGTTCCCCGAGCTCGGCTGAACACTTGCGGCGGTTAGCCTGGTCCCGCGTCCCGTGTGAACAGCGATGAATGAATTCATTCAATGCACTTTCCCCCCCGGGTGCACGAGTGTTATGAAGCCGGGCTATCGTTCCCGAGCTCGGCTGAACACTTGCGGCGGTTAGCCTGGTCCCGCGTCCCGTGTGAACAGCGATGAATGAATTCATTCAATGCACTTTCCCCCCCGGGTGCACGAGTGTTATGAAGCCGGGCTATCGTTCCCCGAGCTCGGCTGAACACTTGCGGCGGTTAGCCCTGGTCCCGCGTCCCGTGTGAACAGCGATGAATGAATTCATTCAATGCACTTTCCCCCCCGGGTGCACGAGTGTTATGAAGCCGGGCTATCGTTCCCCGAGCTCGGCTGAACACTTGCGGCGGTTAGCCCTGGTCCCGCGTCCCGTGTGAACAGCGATGAATGAATTCATTCAATGCACTTTCCCCCCCGGGTGCACGAGTGTTATGAAGCCGGGCTATCGTTCCCCGAGCTCGGCTGAACACTTGCGGCGGTTAGCCCTGGTCCCGCGTCCCGTGTGAACAGCGATGAATGAATTCATTCAATGCACTTTCCCCCCCGGGTGCACGAGTGTTATGAAGCCGGGCTATCGTTCCCCGAGCTCGGCTGAACACTTGCGGCGGTTAGCCCTGGTCCCGCGTCCCGTGTGAACAGCGATGAATGAATTCATTCAATGCACTTTCCCCCCCGGGTGCACGAGTGTTATGAAGCCGGGCTATCGTTCCCCGAGCTCGGCTGAACACTTGCGGCGGTTAGCCCTGGTCCCGCGTCCCGTGTGAACAGCGATGAATGAATTCATTCAATGCACTTTCCCCCCCGGGTGCACAAGTGTTATGAAGCCGGGCTATCGTTCCCCGAGCTCGGCTGAACACTTGCGGCGGTTAGCCTGGTCCCGCGTCCCGTGTGAACAGCGATGAATGAATCATTCAATGCACTTTCCCCCCCGGGTGCACGAGTGTTATGAAGCCGGGCTATCGTTCCCCGAGCTCGGCTGAACACTTGCGGCGGTTAGCCCTGGTCCCGCGTCCCGTGTGAACAGCGATGAATGAATTCATTCAATGCACTTTCCCCCCCGGGTGCACGAGTGTTATGAAGCCGGGCTATCGTTCCCCGAGCTCGGCTGAACACTTGCGGCGGTTAGCCCTGGTCCCGCGTCCCGTGTGAACAGCGATGAATGAATTCATTCAATGCACTTTCCCCCCCGGGTGCACGAGTGTTATGAAGCCGGGCTATCGTTCCCGAGCTCGGCTGAACACTTGCGGCGGTTAGCCCTGGTCCCGCGTCCCGTGTGAACAGCGATGAATGAATTCATTCAATGCACTTTCCCCCCCGGGTGCACGAGTGTTATGAAGCCGGGCTATCGTTCCCCCGAGCTCGGCTGAACACTTGCGGCGGTTAGCCCTGGTCCCGCGTCCCGTGTGAACAGCGATGAATGAATTCATTCAATGCACTTTCCCCCCCGGGTGCACGAGTGTTATGAAGCCGGGCTATCGTTCCCCGAGCTCGGCTGAACACTTGCGGCGGTTAGCCCTGGTCCCGCGTCCCGTGTGAACAGCGATGAATGAATTCATTCAATGCACTTTCCCCCCCGGGTGCACGAGTGTTATGAAGCCGGGCTATCGTTCCCCGAGCTCGGCTGAACACTTGCGGCGGTTAGCCCTGGTCCCGCGTCCCGTGTGAACAGCGATGAATGAATTCATTCAATGCACTTTCCCCCCCGGGTGCACGAGTGTTATGAAGCCGGGCTATCGTTCCCCGAGCTCGGCTGAACACTTGCGGCGGTTAGCCTGGTCCCGCGTCCCGTGTGAACAGCGATGAATGAATTCATTCAATGCACTTTCCCCCCCGGGTGCACGAGTGTTATGAAGCCGGGCTATCGTTCCCCGAGCTCGGCTGAACACTTGCGGCGGTTAGCCCTGGTCCGCGTCCCGTGTGAACAGCGATGAATGAATTCATTCAATGCACTTTCCCCCCCGGGTGCACGAGTGTTATGAAGCCGGGCTATCGTTCCCCGAGCTCGGCTGAACACTTGCGGCGGTTAGCCCTGGTCCCGCGTCCCGTGTGAACAGCGATGAATGAATTCATTCAATGCACTTTCCCCCCCGGGTGCACGAGTGTTATGAAGCCGGGCTATCGTTCCCGAGCTCGGCTGAACACTTGCGGCGGTTAGCCCTGGTCCCGCGTCCCGTGTGAACAGCGATGAATGAATTCATTCAATGCACTTTCCCCCCCGGGTGCACGAGTGTTATGAAGCCGGGCTATCGTTCCCCGAGCTCGGCTGAACACTTGCGGCGGTTAGCCCTGGTCCCGCGTCCCGTGTGAACAGCGATGAATGAATTCATTCAATGCACTTTCCCCCCCGGGTGCACGAGTGTTATGAAGCCGGGCTATCGTTCCCCGAGCTCGGCTGAACACTTGCTCGTCCCCCGGGGACCTGCACGGCGGTTAGCCCTGGTCCCGCGTCCCGTGTGAACAGCGATGAATGAATTCATTCAATGCACTTTCCCCCCCGGGTGCACGAGTGTTATGGGTCCCGGCTGGAGATCCGCGAGCTCGGCTGAACACCTGCACAAGCGCCGCTGCGGAGACCCGTTAGAAGCAGCCCCGAAGGCCAGCGAAAATAGCCGAGAGTTAAGCCCCTCCCCGCCGTGGCTTCGTCAGCCACTCGCCGCTTCAAGAGGGACGGGCCTCTGGTCATGTCATGTCATAAATCACATGACCAGAGGCCCGCCCAACCTGACGTTGCGGAAGTTTGCCGAAGACACAGCGGGGAGAGGCTTAACTCTCGGCTATTTTCGGACTCGGCGAGAAGGCAGCAGGACGCTCTATTCACGGCTAACTCCCCGCGGTCCCCTCTGACCGATCGGAGCCGGTTTAGCGCTCCAGGCAGTCGGATACTTAGCGCCTCAGCAGCGGGGGCGACGACCTCTAACATTCCCCGGGGAGCTGCCCGAGTGTAAGGCCGGGACCCCCGTCTGCTGGGGGAAAAAAATACCTGCACGTCCCCCCCGTGTGCACGGGTGTTATGAGCTCGGGCTGAACACTTGCTCGTCCCCCCCGCCCCCGGGGAGCTGCACGGCGGAACAGCGATGAATGAATTCATTAAATGCACTTTCCCCCCGGGTGCACGAGTGTTATGGGTCCCGGCTGGAGATCCGCGAGCTCGGCTGAACACCTGCTCGTCCCCCGGGGGACCTGCACGGCGGTTAGCCCTGGTCCCGCGTCCCGTGTGAACAGCGATGAATGAATTCATTCAATGCACTTTCCCCCCCGGGTGCACGAGTGTTATGAAGCCGGGCTATCGTTCCCCGAGCTCGGCTGAACACTTGCGGCGGTTAGCCCTGGTCCCGCGTCCCGTGTGAACAGCGATGAATGAATTCATTCAATGCACTTTCCCCCCCGGGTGCACGAGTGTTATGAAGCCGGGCTATCGTTCCCCGAGCTCGGCTGAACACTTGCGGCGGTTAGCCCTGGTCCCGCGTCCCGTGTGAACAGCGATGAATGAATTCATTCAATGCACTTTCCCCCCCGGGTGCACGAGTGTTATGAAGCCGGGCTATCGTTCCCCGAGCTCGGCTGAACACTTGCGGCGGTTAGCCCTGGTCCCGAGTCCCGTGTGAACAGCGATGAATGAATTCATTCAATGCACTTTCCCCCCCGGGTGCACGAGTGTTATGAAGCCGGGCTATCGTTCCCCGAGCTCGGCTGAACACTTGCGGCGGTTAGCCCTGGTCCCGCGTCCCGTGTGAACAGCGATGAATGAATTCATTCAATGCACTTTCCCCCCCGGGTGCACGAGTGTTATGAAGCCGGGCTATCGTTCCCCGAGCTCGGCTGAACACTTGCGGCGGTTAGTCCTGGTCCCGCGTCCCGTGTGAACAGCGATGAATGAATTCATTCAATGCACTTTCCCCCCCGGGTGCACGAGTGTTATGAAGCCGGGCTATCGTTCCCCGAGCTCGGCTGAACACTTGCGGCGGTTAGCCCTGGTCCCGCGTCCCGTGTGAACAGCGATGAATGAATTCATTCAATGCACTTTCCCCCCCGGGTGCACGAGTGTTATGAAGCCGGGCTATCGTTCCCCGAGCTCGGCTGAACACTTGCGGCGGTTAGCCCTGGTCCCGCGTCCCGTGTGAACAGCGATGAATGAATTCATTCAATGCACTTTCCCCCCCGGGTGCACGAGTGTTATGAAGCCGGGCTATCGTTCCCCGAGCTCGGCTGAACACTTGCGGCGGTTAGCCCTGGTCCCGCGTCCCGTGTGAACAGCGATGAATGAATTCATTCAATGCACTTTCCCCCCCGGGTGCACGAGTGTTATGAAGCCGGGCTATCGTTCCCCGAGCTCGGCTGAACACTTGCGGCGGTTAGCCCTGGTCCCGCGTCCCGTGTGAACAGCGATGAATGAATTCATTCAATGCACTTTCCCCCCCGGGTGCACGAGTGTTATGAAGCCGGGCTATCGTTCCCCGAGCTCGGCTGAACACTTGCGGCGGTTAGCCCTGGTCCCGCGTCCCGTGTGAACAGCGATGAATGAATTCATTCAATGCACTTTCCCCCCCGGGTGCACGAGTGTTATGAAGCCGGGCTATCGTTCCCCGAGCTCGGCTGAACACTTGCGGCGGTTAGCCCTGGTCCCGCGTCCCGTGTGAACAGCGATGAATGAATTCATTCAATGCACTTTCCCCCCCGGGTGCACGAGTGTTATGAAGCCGGGCTATCGTTCCCCGAGCTCGGCTGAACACTTGCGGCGGTTAGCCCTGGTCCCGCGTCCCGTGTGAACAGCGATGAATGAATTCATTCAATGCACTTTCCCCCCCGGGTGCACGAGTGTTATGAAGCCGGGCTATCGTTCCCCGAGCTCGGCTGAACACTTGCGGCGGTTAGCCCTGGTCCCGCGTCCCGTGTGAACAGCGATGAATGAATTCATTCAATGCACTTTCCCCCCCGGGTGCACGAGTGTTATGAAGCCGGGCTATCGTTCCCCGAGCTCGGCTGAACACTTGCGGCGGTTAGCCCTGGTCCCGCGTCCCGTGTGAACAGCGATGAATGAATTCATTCAATGCACTTTCCCCCCCGGGTGCACGAGTGTTATGAAGCCGGGCTATCGTTCCCCGAGCTCGGCTGAACACTTGCGGCGGTTAGCCCTGGTCCCGCGTCCCGTGTGAACAGCGATGAATGAATTCATTCAATGCACTTTCCCCCCCGGGTGCACGAGTGTTATGAAGCCGGGCTATCGTTCCCCGAGCTCGGCTGAACACTTGCGGCGGTTAGCCCTGGTCCCGCGTCCCGTGTGAACAGCGATGAATGAATTCATTCAATGCACTTTCCCCCCCGGGTGCACGAGTGTTATGAAGCCGGGCTATCGTTCCCCGAGCTCGGCTGAACACTTGCGGCGGTTAGCCCTGGTCCCGCGTCCCGTGTGAACAGCGATGAATGAATTCATTCAATGCACTTTCCCCCCCGGGTGCACGAGTGTTATGAAGCCGGGCTATCGTTCCCCGAGCTCGGCTGAACACTTGCGGCGGTTAGCCCTGGTCCCGCGTCCCGTGTGAACAGCGATGAATGAATTCATTCAATGCACTTTCCCCCCCGGGTGCACGAGTGTTATGAAGCCGGGCTATCGTTCCCCGAGCTCGGCTGAACACTTGCGGCGGTTAGCCCTGGTCCCGCGTCCCGTGTGAACAGCGATGAATGAATTCATTCAATGCACTTTCCCCCCCGGGTGCACGAGTGTTATGAAGCCGGGCTATCGTTCCCCGAGCTCGGCTGAACACTTGCGGCGGTTAGCCCTGGTCCCGCGTCCCGTGTGAACAGCGATGAATGAATTCATTCAATGCACTTTCCCCCCCGGGTGCACGAGTGTTATGAAGCCGGGCTATCGTTCCCCGAGCTCGGCTGAACACTTGCGGCGGTTAGCCCTGGTCCCGCGTCCCGTGTGAACAGCGATGAATGAATTCATTCAATGCACTTTCCCCCCCGGGTGCACGAGTGTTATGAAGCCGGGCTATCGTTCCCCGAGCTCGGCTGAACACTTGCTCGTCCCCCGGGGGACCTGCACGGCGGTTAGCCCTGGTCCCGCGTCCCGTGTGAACAGCGATGAATGAATTCATTCAATGCACTTTCCCCCCCGGGTGCACGAGTGTTATGGGTCCCGGCTGGAGATCCGCGAGCTCGGCTGAACACCTGCACAAGCGCCGCTGCGGAGACCCGTTAGAAGCAGCCCCGAAGGCCAGCGAAAATAGCCGAGAGTTAAGCCCCTCCCCGCCGTGGCTTCGTCAGCCACTCGCCGCTTCAAGAGGGACGGGCCTCTGGTCATGTCATGTCATAAATCACATGACCAGAGGCCCGCCCAACCTGACGTTGCGGAAGTTTGCCGAAGACACAGCGGGGAGAGGCTTAACTCTCGGCTATTTTCGGACTCGGCGAGAAGGCAGCAGGACGCTCTATTCACGGCTAACTCCCCGCGGTCCCCTCTGACCGATCGGAGCCGGTTTAGCGCTCCAGGCAGTCGGATACTTTAGCGCCTCAGCAGCGGGGGCGACGACCTCTAACATTCCCCGGGGAGCTGCCCGAGTGTAAGGCCGGGACCCCCGTCTGCTGGGGGAAAAAAATACCTGCACGTCCCCCCCGTGTGCACGGGTGTTATGAGCTCGGGCTGAACACTTGCTCGTCCCCCCCGCCCCCGGGGAGCTGCACGGCGGAACAGCGATGAATGAATTCATTAAATGCACTTTCCCCCCGGGTGCACGAGTGTTATGGGTCCCGGCTGGAGATCCGCGAGCTCGGCTGAACACCTGCTCGTCCCCCGGGGGACCTGCACGGCGGTTAGCCCTGGTCCCGCGTCCCGTGTGAACAGCGATGAATGAATTCATTCAATGCACTTTCCCCCCCGGGTGCACGAGTGTTATGAAGCCGGGCTATCGTTCCCCGAGCTCGGCTGAACACTTGCGGCGGTTAGCCCTGGTCCCGCGTCCCGTGTGAACAGCGATGAATGAATTCATTCAATGCACTTTCCCCCCCGGGTGCACGAGTGTTATGAAGCCGGGCTATCGTTCCCCGAGCTCGGCTGAACACTTGCGGCGGTTAGCCCTGGTCCCGCGTCCCGTGTGAACAGCGATGAATGAATTCATTCAATGCACTTTCCCCCCCGGGTGCACGAGTGTTATGAAGCCGGGCTATCGTTCCCCGAGCTCGGCTGAACACTTGCGGCGGTTAGCCCTGGTCCCGCGTCCCGTGTGAACAGCGATGAATGAATTCATTCAATGCACTTTCCCCCCCGGGTGCACGAGTGTTATGAAGCCGGGCTATCGTTCCCCGAGCTCGGCTGAACACTTGCGGCGGTTAGCCCTGGTCCCGCGTCCCGTGTGAACAGCGATGAATGAATTCATTCAATGCACTTTCCCCCCCGGGTGCACGAGTGTTATGAAGCCGGGCTATCGTTCCCCGAGCTCGGCTGAACACTTGCGGCGGTTAGTCCTGGTCCCGCGTCCCGTGTGAACAGCGATGAATGAATTCATTCAATGCACTTTCCCCCCCGGGTGCACGAGTGTTATGAAGCCGGGCTATCGTTCCCCGAGCTCGGCTGAACACTTGCGGCGGTTAGCCCTGGTCCCGCGTCCCGTGTGAACAGCGATGAATGAATTCATTCAATGCACTTTCCCCCCCGGGTGCACGAGTGTTATGAAGCCGGGCTATCGTTCCCCGAGCTCGGCTGAACACTTGCGGCGGTTAGCCCTGGTCCCGCGTCCCGTGTGAACAGCGATGAATGAATTCATTCAATGCACTTTCCCCCCCGGGTGCACGAGTGTTATGAAGCCGGGCTATCGTTCCCCGAGCTCGGCTGAACACTTGCGGCGGTTAGCCCTGGTCCCGCGTCCCGTGTGAACAGCGATGAATGAATTCATTCAATGCACTTTCCCCCCCGGGTGCACGAGTGTTATGAAGCCGGGCTATCGTTCCCCGAGCTCGGCTGAACACTTGCGGCGGTTAGCCCTGGTCCCGTGTCCCGTGTGAACAGCGATGAATGAATTCATTCAATGCACTTTCCCCCCCGGGTGCACGAGTGTTATGAAGCCGGGCTATCGTTCCCCGAGCTCGGCTGAACACTTGCGGCGGTTAGCCCTGGTCCCGCGTCCCGTGTGAACAGCGATGAATGAATTCATTCAATGCACTTTCCCCCCCGGGTGCACGAGTGTTATGAAGCCGGGCTATCGTTCCCCGAGCTCGGCTGAACACTTGCGGCGGTTAGCCCTGGTCCCGCGTCCCGTGTGAACAGCGATGAATGAATTCATTCAATGCACTTTCCCCCCCGGGTGCACGAGTGTTATGAAGCCGGGCTATCGTTCCCCGAGCTCGGCTGAACACTTGCGGCGGTTAGTCCTGGTCCCGCGTCCCGTGTGAACAGCGATGAATGAATTCATTCAATGCACTTTCCCCCCCGGGTGCACGAGTGTTATGAAGCCGGGCTATCGTTCCCCGAGCTCGGCTGAACACTTGCGGCGGTTAGCCCTGGTCCCGCGTCCCGTGTGAACAGCGATGAATGAATTCATTCAATGCACTTTCCCCCCCGGGTGCACGAGTGTTATGAAGCCGGGCTATCGTTCCCCGAGCTCGGCTGAACACTTGCGGCGGTTAGCCCTGGTCCCGCGTCCCGTGTGAACAGCGATGAATGAATTCATTCAATGCACTTTCCCCCCCGGGTGCACGAGTGTTATGAAGCCGGGCTATCGTTCCCCGAGCTCGGCTGAACACTTGCGGCGGTTAGCCCTGGTCCCGCGTCCCGTGTGAACAGCGATGAATGAATTCATTCAATGCACTTTCCCCCCCGGGTGCACGAGTGTTATGAAGCCGGGCTATCGTTCCCCGAGCTCGGCTGAACACTTGCGGCGGTTAGCCCTGGTCCCGCGTCCCGTGTGAACAGCGATGAATGAATTCATTCAATGCACTTTCCCCCCCGGGTGCACGAGTGTTATGAAGCCGGGCTATCGTTCCCCGAGCTCGGCTGAACACTTGCGGCGGTTAGCCCTGGTCCCGCGTCCCGTGTGAACAGCGATGAATGAATTCATTCAATGCACTTTCCCCCCCGGGTGCACGAGTGTTATGAAGCCGGGCTATCGTTCCCCGAGCTCGGCTGAACACTTGCGGCGGTTAGCCCTGGTCCCGCGTCCCGTGTGAACAGCGATGAATGAATTCATTCAATGCACTTTCCCCCCCGGGTGCACGAGTGTTATGAAGCCGGGCTATCGTTCCCCGAGCTCGGCTGAACACTTGCGGCGGTTAGCCCTGGTCCCGCGTCCCGTGTGAACAGCGATGAATGAATTCATTCAATGCACTTTCCCCCCCGGGTGCACGAGTGTTATGAAGCCGGGCTATCGTTCCCCGAGCTCGGCTGAACACTTGCGGCGGTTAGCCCTGGTCCCGCGTCCCGTGTGAACAGCGATGAATGAATTCATTCAATGCACTTTCCCCCCCGGGTGCACGAGTGTTATGAAGCCGGGCTATCGTTCCCCGAGCTCGGCTGAACACTTGCGGCGGTTAGCCCTGGTCCCGCGTCCCGTGTGAACAGCGATGAATGAATTCATTCAATGCACTTTCCCCCCCGGGTGCACGAGTGTTATGAAGCCGGGCTATCGTTCCCCGAGCTCGGCTGAACACTTGCGGCGGTTAGCCCTGGTCCCGCGTCCCGTGTGAACAGCGATGAATGAATTCATTCAATGCACTTTCCCCCCCGGGTGCACGAGTGTTATGAAGCCGGGCTATCGTTCCCCGAGCTCGGCTGAACACTTGCGGCGGTTAGCCCTGGTCCCGCGTCCCGTGTGAACAGCGATGAATGAATTCATTCAATGCACTTTCCCCCCCGGGTGCACGAGTGTTATGAAGCCGGGCTATCGTTCCCCGAGCTCGGCTGAACACTTGCGGCGGTTAGCCCTGGTCCCGCGTCCCGTGTGAACAGCGATGAATGAATTCATTCAATGCACTTTCCCCCCCGGGTGCACGAGTGTTATGAAGCCGGGCTATCGTTCCCCGAGCTCGGCTGAACACTTGCGGCGGTTAGCCCTGGTCCCGCGTCCCGCGTGAACAGCGATGAATGAATTCATTCAATGCACTTTCCCCCCCGGGTGCACGAGTGTTATGAAGCCGGGCTATCGTTCCCCGAGCTCGGCTGAACACTTGCGGCGGTTAGCCCTGGTCCCGCGTCCCGTGTGAACAGCGATGAATGAATTCATTCAATGCACTTTCCCCCCCGGGTGCACGAGTGTTATGAAGCCGGGCTATCGTTCCCCGAGCTCGGCTGAACACTTGCGGCGGTTAGCCCTGGTCCCGCGTCCCGTGTGAACAGCGATGAATGAATTCATTCAATGCACTTTCCCCCCCGGGTGCACGAGTGTTATGAAGCCGGGCTATCGTTCCCCGAGCTCGGCTGAACACTTGCGGCGGTTAGCCCTGGTCCCGCGTCCCGTGTGAACAGCGATGAATGAATTCATTCAATGCACTTTCCCCCCCGGGTGCACGAGTGTTATGAAGCCGGGCTATCGTTCCCCGAGCTCGGCTGAACACTTGCTCGTCCCCCGGGGGACCTGCACGGCGGTTAGCCCTGGTCCCGCGTCCCGTGTGAACAGCGATGAATGAATTCATTCAATGCACTTTCCCCCCCGGGTGCACGAGTGTTATGGGTCCCGGCTGGAGATCCGCGAGCTCGGCTGAACACCTGCACAAGCGCCGCTGCGGAGACCCGTTAGAAGCAGCCCCGAAGGCCAGCGAAAATAGCCGAGAGTTAAGCCCCTCCCCGCCGTGGCTTCGTCAGCCACTCGCCGCTTCAAGAGGGACGGGCCTCTGGTCATGTCATGTCATAAATCACATGACCAGAGGCCCGCCCAACCTGACGTTGCGGAAGTTTGCCGAAGACACAGCGGGGAGAGGCTTAACTCTCGGCTATTTTCGGACTCGGCGAGAAGGCAGCAGGACGCTCTATTCACGGCTAACTCCCCGCGGTCCCCTCTGACCGATCGGAGCCGGTTTAGCGCTCCAGGCAGTCGGATACTTTAGCGCCTCAGCAGCGGGGGCGACGACCTCTAACATTCCCCGGGGAGCTGCCCGAGTGTAAGGCCGGGACCCCCGTCTGCTGGGGGAAAAAAATACCTGCACGTCCCCCCCGTGTGCACGGGTGTTATGAGCTCGGGCTGAACACTTGCTCGTCCCCCCCGCCCCCGGGGAGCTGCACGGCGGAACAGCGATGAATGAATTCATTAAATGCACTTTCCCCCCGGGTGCACGAGTGTTATGGGTCCCGGCTGGAGATCCGCGAGCTCGGCTGAACACCTGCTCGTCCCCCGGGGGACCTGCACGGCGGTTAGCCCTGGTCCCGCGTCCCGTGTGAACAGCGATGAATGAATTCATTCAATGCACTTTCCCCCCCGGGTGCACGAGTGTTATGAAGCCGGGCTATCGTTCCCCGAGCTCGGCTGAACACTTGCGGCGGTTAGCCCTGGTCCCGCGTCCCGTGTGAACAGCGATGAATGAATTCATTCAATGCACTTTCCCCCCCGGGTGCACGAGTGTTATGAAGCCGGGCTATCGTTCCCCGAGCTCGGCTGAACACTTGCGGCGGTTAGCCCTGGTCCCGCGTCCCGTGTGAACAGCGATGAATGAATTCATTCAATGCACTTTCCCCCCCGGGTGCACGAGTGTTATGAAGCCGGGCTATCGTTCCCCGAGCTCGGCTGAACACTTGCGGCGGTTAGCCCTGGTCCCGCGTCCCGTGTGAACAGCGATGAATGAATTCATTCAATGCACTTTCCCCCCCGGGTGCACGAGTGTTATGAAGCCGGGCTATCGTTCCCCGAGCTCGGCTGAACACTTGCGGCGGTTAGCCCTGGTCCCGCGTCCCGTGTGAACAGCGATGAATGAATTCATTCAATGCACTTTCCCCCCCGGGTGCACGAGTGTTATGAAGCCGGGCTATCGTTCCCCGAGCTCGGCTGAACACTTGCGGCGGTTAGTCCTGGTCCCGCGTCCCGTGTGAACAGCGATGAATGAATTCATTCAATGCACTTTCCCCCCCGGGTGCACGAGTGTTATGAAGCCGGGCTATCGTTCCCCGAGCTCGGCTGAACACTTGCGGCGGTTAGCCCTGGTCCCGCGTCCCGTGTGAACAGCGATGAATGAATTCATTCAATGCACTTTCCCCCCCGGGTGCACGAGTGTTATGAAGCCGGGCTATCGTTCCCCGAGCTCGGCTGAACACTTGCGGCGGTTAGCCCTGGTCCCGCGTCCCGTGTGAACAGCGATGAATGAATTCATTCAATGCACTTTCCCCCCCGGGTGCACGAGTGTTATGAAGCCGGGCTATCGTTCCCCGAGCTCGGCTGAACACTTGCGGCGGTTAGCCCTGGTCCCGCGTCCCGTGTGAACAGCGATGAATGAATTCATTCAATGCACTTTCCCCCCCGGGTGCACGAGTGTTATGAAGCCGGGCTATCGTTCCCCGAGCTCGGCTGAACACTTGCGGCGGTTAGCCCTGGTCCCGCGTCCCGTGTGAACAGCGATGAATGAATTCATTCAATGCACTTTCCCCCCCGGGTGCACGAGTGTTATGAAGCCGGGCTATCGTTCCCCGAGCTCGGCTGAACACTTGCGGCGGTTAGCCCTGGTCCCGCGTCCCGTGTGAACAGCGATGAATGAATTCATTCAATGCACTTTCCCCCCCGGGTGCACGAGTGTTATGAAGCCGGGCTATCGTTCCCCGAGCTCGGCTGAACACTTGCGGCGGTTAGCCCTGGTCCCGCGTCCCGTGTGAACAGCGATGAATGAATTCATTCAATGCACTTTCCCCCCCGGGTGCACGAGTGTTATGAAGCCGGGCTATCGTTCCCCGAGCTCGGCTGAACACTTGCGGCGGTTAGCCCTGGTCCCGCGTCCCGTGTGAACAGCGATGAATGAATTCATTCAATGCACTTTCCCCCCCGGGTGCACGAGTGTTATGAAGCCGGGCTATCGTTCCCCGAGCTCGGCTGAACACTTGCGGCGGTTAGCCCTGGTCCCGCGTCCCGTGTGAACAGCGATGAATGAATTCATTCAATGCACTTTCCCCCCCGGGTGCACGAGTGTTATGAAGCCGGGCTATCGTTCCCCGAGCTCGGCTGAACACTTGCGGCGGTTAGCCCTGGTCCCGCGTCCCGTGTGAACAGCGATGAATGAATTCATTCAATGCACTTTCCCCCCCGGGTGCACGAGTGTTATGAAGCCGGGCTATCGTTCCCCGAGCTCGGCTGAACACTTGCGGCGGTTAGCCCTGGTCCCGCGTCCCGTGTGAACAGCGATGAATGAATTCATTCAATGCACTTTCCCCCCCGGGTGCACGAGTGTTATGAAGCCGGGCTATCGTTCCCCGAGCTCGGCTGAACACTTGCGGCGGTTAGCCCTGGTCCCGCGTCCCGTGTGAACAGCGATGAATGAATTCATTCAATGCACTTTCCCCCCCGGGTGCACGAGTGTTATGAAGCCGGGCTATCGTTCCCCGAGCTCGGCTGAACACTTGCGGCGGTTAGCCCTGGTCCCGCGTCCCGTGTGAACAGCGATGAATGAATTCATTCAATGCACTTTCCCCCCCGGGTGCACGAGTGTTATGAAGCCGGGCTATCGTTCCCCGAGCTCGGCTGAACACTTGCGGCGGTTAGCCCTGGTCCCGCGTCCCGTGTGAACAGCGATGAATGAATTCATTCAATGCACTTTCCCCCCCGGGTGCACGAGTGTTATGAAGCCGGGCTATCGTTCCCCGAGCTCGGCTGAACACTTGCGGCGGTTAGCCCTGGTCCCGCGTCCCGCGTGAACAGCGATGAATGAATTCATTCAATGCACTTTCCCCCCCGGGTGCACGAGTGTTATGAAGCCGGGCTATCGTTCCCCGAGCTCGGCTGAACACTTGCGGCGGTTAGCCCTGGTCCCGCGTCCCGTGTGAACAGCGATGAATGAATTCATTCAATGCACTTTCCCCCCCGGGTGCACGAGTGTTATGAAGCCGGGCTATCGTTCCCCGAGCTCGGCTGAACACTTGCGGCGGTTAGCCCTGGTCCCGCGTCCCGTGTGAACAGCGATGAATGAATTCATTCAATGCACTTTCCCCCCCGGGTGCACGAGTGTTATGAAGCCGGGCTATCGTTCCCCGAGCTCGGCTGAACACTTGCGGCGGTTAGCCCTGGTCCCGCGTCCCGTGTGAACAGCGATGAATGAATTCATTCAATGCACTTTCCCCCCCGGGTGCACGAGTGTTATGAAGCCGGGCTATCGTTCCCCGAGCTCGGCTGAACACTTGCTCGTCCCCCGGGGGACCTGCACGGCGGTTAGCCCTGGTCCCGCGTCCCGTGTGAACAGCGATGAATGAATTCATTCAATGCACTTTCCCCCCCGGGTGCACGAGTGTTATGAAGCCGGGCTATCGTTCCCCGAGCTCGGCTGAACACTTGCGGCGGTTAGCCCTGGTCCCGCGTCCCGTGTGAACAGCGATGAATGAATTCATTCAATGCACTTTCCCCCCCGGGTGCACGAGTGTTATGAAGCCGGGCTATCGTTCCCCGAGCTCGGCTGAACACTTGCTCGTCCCCCGGGGGACCTGCACGGCGGTTAGCCCTGGTCCCGCGTCCCGTGTGAACAGCGATGAATGAATTCATTCAATGCACTTTCCCCCCCGGGTGCACGAGTGTTATGGGTCCCGGCTGGAGATCCGCGAGCTCGGCTGAACACCTGCACAAGCGCCGCTGCGGAGACCCGTTAGAAGCAGCCCCGAAGGCCAGCGAAAATAGCCGAGAGTTAAGCCCCTCCCCGCCGTGGCTTCGTCAGCCACTCGCCGCTTCAAGAGGGACGGGCCTCTGGTCATGTCATGTCATAAATCACATGACCAGAGGCCCGCCCAACCTGACGTTGCGGAAGTTTGCCGAAGACACAGCGGGGAGAGGCTTAACTCTCGGCTATTTTCGGACTCGGCGAGAAGGCAGCAGGACGCTCTATTCACGGCTAACTCCCCGCGGTCCCCTCTGACCGATCGGAGCCGGTTTAGCGCTCCAGGCAGTCGGATACTTTAGCGCCTCAGCAGCGGGGGCGACGACCTCTAACATTCCCCGGGGAGCTGCCCGAGTGTAAGGCCGGGACCCCCGTCTGCTGGGG
This sequence comes from Acipenser ruthenus, assembly GCF_902713425.1. Taxonomy (NCBI): domain Eukaryota; kingdom Metazoa; phylum Chordata; class Actinopteri; order Acipenseriformes; family Acipenseridae; genus Acipenser; species Acipenser ruthenus. The sequence continues at coordinate 20,837 of NW_026708593.1, forward strand.
GAAAAAAATACCTGCACGTCCCCCCCGTGTGCACGGGTGTTATGAGCTCGGGCTGAACACTTGCTCGTCCCCCCCGCCCCCGGGGAGCTGCACGGCGGAACAGCGATGAATGAATTCATTAAATGCACTTTCCCCCCGGGTGCACGAGTGTTATGGGTCCCGGCTGGAGATCCGCGAGCTCGGCTGAACACCTGCTCGTCCCCCGGGGGACCTGCACGGCGGTTAGCCCTGGTCCCGCGTCCCGTGTGAACAGCGATGAATGAATTCATTCAATGCACTTTCCCCCCCGGGTGCACGAGTGTTATGAAGCCGGGCTATCGTTCCCCGAGCTCGGCTGAACACTTGCGGCGGTTAGCCCTGGTCCCGCGTCCCGTGTGAACAGCGATGAATGAATTCATTCAATGCACTTTCCCCCCCGGGTGCACGAGTGTTATGAAGCCGGGCTATCGTTCCCCGAGCTCGGCTGAACACTTGCGGCGGTTAGCCCTGGTCCCGCGTCCCGTGTGAACAGCGATGAATGAATTCATTCAATGCACTTTCCCCCCCGGGTGCACGAGTGTTATGAAGCCGGGCTATCGTTCCCCGAGCTCGGCTGAACACTTGCGGCGGTTAGCCCTGGTCCCGCGTCCCGTGTGAACAGCGATGAATGAATTCATTCAATGCACTTTCCCCCCCGGGTGCACGAGTGTTATGAAGCCGGGCTATCGTTCCCCGAGCTCGGCTGAACACTTGCGGCGGTTAGCCCTGGTCCCGCGTCCCGTGTGAACAGCGATGAATGAATTCATTCAATGCACTTTCCCCCCCGGGTGCACGAGTGTTATGAAGCCGGGCTATCGTTCCCCGAGCTCGGCTGAACACTTGCGGCGGTTAGTCCTGGTCCCGCGTCCCGTGTGAACAGCGATGAATGAATTCATTCAATGCACTTTCCCCCCCGGGTGCACGAGTGTTATGAAGCCGGGCTATCGTTCCCCGAGCTCGGCTGAACACTTGCGGCGGTTAGCCCTGGTCCCGCGTCCCGTGTGAACAGCGATGAATGAATTCATTCAATGCACTTTCCCCCCCGGGTGCACGAGTGTTATGAAGCCGGGCTATCGTTCCCCGAGCTCGGCTGAACACTTGCGGCGGTTAGCCCTGGTCCCGCGTCCCGTGTGAACAGCGATGAATGAATTCATTCAATGCACTTTCCCCCCCGGGTGCACGAGTGTTATGAAGCCGGGCTATCGTTCCCCGAGCTCGGCTGAACACTTGCGGCGGTTAGCCCTGGTCCCGCGTCCCGTGTGAACAGCGATGAATGAATTCATTCAATGCACTTTCCCCCCCGGGTGCACGAGTGTTATGAAGCCGGGCTATCGTTCCCCGAGCTCGGCTGAACACTTGCGGCGGTTAGCCCTGGTCCCGCGTCCCGTGTGAACAGCGATGAATGAATTCATTCAATGCACTTTCCCCCCCGGGTGCACGAGTGTTATGAAGCCGGGCTATCGTTCCCCGAGCTCGGCTGAACACTTGCGGCGGTTAGCCCTGGTCCCGCGTCCCGTGTGAACAGCGATGAATGAATTCATTCAATGCACTTTCCCCCCCGGGTGCACGAGTGTTATGAAGCCGGGCTATCGTTCCCCGAGCTCGGCTGAACACTTGCGGCGGTTAGCCCTGGTCCCGCGTCCCGTGTGAACAGCGATGAATGAATTCATTCAATGCACTTTCCCCCCCGGGTGCACGAGTGTTATGAAGCCGGGCTATCGTTCCCCGAGCTCGGCTGAACACTTGCGGCGGTTAGCCCTGGTCCCGCGTCCCGTGTGAACAGCGATGAATGAATTCATTCAATGCACTTTCCCCCCCGGGTGCACGAGTGTTATGAAGCCGGGCTATCGTTCCCCGAGCTCGGCTGAACACTTGCGGCGGTTAGCCCTGGTCCCGCGTCCCGTGTGAACAGCGATGAATGAATTCATTCAATGCACTTTCCCCCCCGGGTGCACGAGTGTTATGAAGCCGGGCTATCGTTCCCCGAGCTCGGCTGAACACTTGCGGCGGTTAGCCCTGGTCCCGCGTCCCGTGTGAACAGCGATGAATGAATTCATTCAATGCACTTTCCCCCCCGGGTGCACGAGTGTTATGAAGCCGGGCTATCGTTCCCCGAGCTCGGCTGAACACTTGCGGCGGTTAGCCCTGGTCCCGCGTCCCGTGTGAACAGCGATGAATGAATTCATTCAATGCACTTTCCCCCCCGGGTGCACGAGTGTTATGAAGCCGGGCTATCGTTCCCCGAGCTCGGCTGAACACTTGCGGCGGTTAGCCCTGGTCCCGCGTCCCGTGTGAACAGCGATGAATGAATTCATTCAATGCACTTTCCCCCCCGGGTGCACGAGTGTTATGAAGCCGGGCTATCGTTCCCCGAGCTCGGCTGAACACTTGCGGCGGTTAGCCCTGGTCCCGCGTCCCGTGTGAACAGCGATGAATGAATTCATTCAATGCACTTTCCCCCCCGGGTGCACGAGTGTTATGAAGCCGGGCTATCGTTCCCCGAGCTCGGCTGAACACTTGCGGCGGTTAGCCCTGGTCCCGCGTCCCGTGTGAACAGCGATGAATGAATTCATTCAATGCACTTTCCCCCCCGGGTGCACGAGTGTTATGAAGCCGGGCTATCGTTCCCCGAGCTCGGCTGAACACTTGCGGCGGTTAGCCCTGGTCCCGCGTCCCGCGTGAACAGCGATGAATGAATTCATTCAATGCACTTTCCCCCCCGGGTGCACGAGTGTTATGAAGCCGGGCTATCGTTCCCCGAGCTCGGCTGAACACTTGCGGCGGTTAGCCCTGGTCCCGCGTCCCGTGTGAACAGCGATGAATGAATTCATTCAATGCACTTTCCCCCCCGGGTGCACGAGTGTTATGAAGCCGGGCTATCGTTCCCCGAGCTCGGCTGAACACTTGCGGCGGTTAGCCCTGGTCCCGCGTCCCGTGTGAACAGCGATGAATGAATTCATTCAATGCACTTTCCCCCCCGGGTGCACGAGTGTTATGAAGCCGGGCTATCGTTCCCCGAGCTCGGCTGAACACTTGCGGCGGTTAGCCCTGGTCCCGCGTCCCGTGTGAACAGCGATGAATGAATTCATTCAATGCACTTTCCCCCCCGGGTGCACGAGTGTTATGAAGCCGGGCTATCGTTCCCCGAGCTCGGCTGAACACTTGCTCGTCCCCCGGGGGACCTGCACGGCGGTTAGCCCTGGTCCCGCGTCCCGTGTGAACAGCGATGAATGAATTCATTCAATGCACTTTCCCCCCCGGGTGCACGAGTGTTATGGGTCCCGGCTGGAGATCCGCGAGCTCGGCTGAACACCTGCACAAGCGCCGCTGCGGAGACCCGTTAGAAGCAGCCCCGAAGGCCAGCGAAAATAGCCGAGAGTTAAGCCCCTCCCCGCCGTGGCTTCGTCAGCCACTCGCCGCTTCAAGAGGGACGGGCCTCTGGTCATGTCATGTCATAAATCACATGACCAGAGGCCCGCCCAACCTGACGTTGCGGAAGTTTGCCGAAGACACAGCGGGGAGAGGCTTAACTCTCGGCTATTTTCGGACTCGGCGAGAAGGCAGCAGGACGCTCTATTCACGGCTAACTCCCCGCGGTCCCCTCTGACCGATCGGAGCCGGTTTAGCGCTCCAGGCAGTCGGATACTTTAGCGCCTCAGCAGCGGGGGCGACGACCTCTAACATTCCCCGGGGAGCTGCCCGAGTGTAAGGCCGGGACCCCCGTCTGCTGGGGGAAAAAAATACCTGCACGTCCCCCCCGTGTGCACGGGTGTTATGAGCTCGGGCTGAACACTTGCTCGTCCCGCCCGCCCCCGGGGAGCTGCACGGCGGAACAGCGATGAATGAATTCATTAAATGCACTTTCCCCCCGGGTGCACGAGTGTTATGGGTCCCGGCTGGAGATCCGCGAGCTCGGCTGAACACCTGCTCGTCCCCCGGGGGACCTGCACGGCGGTTAGCCCTGGTCCCGCGTCCCGTGTGAACAGCGATGAATGAATTCATTCAATGCACTTTCCCCCCCGGGTGCACGAGTGTTATGAAGCCGGGCTATCGTTCCCCGAGCTCGGCTGAACACTTGCGGCGGTTAGCCCTGGTCCCGCGTCCCGTGTGAACAGCGATGAATGAATTCATTCAATGCACTTTCCCCCCCGGGTGCACGAGTGTTATGAAGCCGGGCTATCGTTCCCCGAGCTCGGCTGAACACTTGCGGCGGTTAGCCCTGGTCCCGCGTCCCGTGTGAACAGCGATGAATGAATTCATTCAATGCACTTTCCCCCCCGGGTGCACGAGTGTTATGAAGCCGGGCTATCGTTCCCCGAGCTCGGCTGAACACTTGCGGCGGTTAGCCCTGGTCCCGCGTCCCGTGTGAACAGCGATGAATGAATTCATTCAATGCACTTTCCCCCCCGGGTGCACGAGTGTTATGAAGCCGGGCTATCGTTCCCCGAGCTCGGCTGAACACTTGCGGCGGTTAGTCCTGGTCCCGCGTCCCGTGTGAACAGCGATGAATGAATTCATTCAATGCACTTTCCCCCCCGGGTGCACGAGTGTTATGAAGCCGGGCTATCGTTCCCCGAGCTCGGCTGAACACTTGCGGCGGTTAGCCCTGGTCCCGCGTCCCGTGTGAACAGCGATGAATGAATTCATTCAATGCACTTTCCCCCCCGGGTGCACGAGTGTTATGAAGCCGGGCTATCGTTCCCCGAGCTCGGCTGAACACTTGCGGCGGTTAGTCCTGGTCCCGCGTCCCGTGTGAACAGCGATGAATGAATTCATTCAATGCACTTTCCCCCCCGGGTGCACGAGTGTTATGAAGCCGGGCTATCGTTCCCCGAGCTCGGCTGAACACTTGCGGCGGTTAGCCCTGGTCCCGCGTCCCGTGTGAACAGCGATGAATGAATTCATTCAATGCACTTTCCCCCCCGGGTGCACGAGTGTTATGAAGCCGGGCTATCGTTCCCCGAGCTCGGCTGAACACTTGCGGCGGTTAGCCCTGGTCCCGCGTCCCGTGTGAACAGCGATGAATGAATTCATTCAATGCACTTTCCCCCCCGGGTGCACGAGTGTTATGAAGCCGGGCTATCGTTCCCCGAGCTCGGCTGAACACTTGCGGCGGTTAGCCCTGGTCCCGCGTCCCGTGTGAACAGCGATGAATGAATTCATTCAATGCACTTTCCCCCCCGGGTGCACGAGTGTTATGAAGCCGGGCTATCGTTCCCCGAGCTCGGCTGAACACTTGCGGCGGTTAGCCCTGGTCCCGCGTCCCGTGTGAACAGCGATGAATGAATTCATTCAATGCACTTTCCCCCCCGGGTGCACGAGTGTTATGAAGCCGGGCTATCGTTCCCCGAGCTCGGCTGAACACTTGCGGCGGTTAGCCCTGGTCCTGCGTCCTGTGTGAACAGCGATGAATGAATTCATTCAATGCACTTTCCCCCCCGGGTGCACGAGTGTTATGAAGCCGGGCTATCGTTCCCCGAGCTCGGCTGAACACTTGCGGCGGTTAGCCCTGGTCCCGCGTCCCGTGTGAACAGCGATGAATGAATTCATTCAATGCACTTTCCCCCCCGGGTGCACGAGTGTTATGAAGCCGGGCTATCGTTCCCCGAGCTCGGCTGAACACTTGCGGCGGTTAGCCCTGGTCCCGCGTCCCGTGTGAACAGCGATGAATGAATTCATTCAATGCACTTTCCCCCCCGGGTGCACGAGTGTTATGAAGCCGGGCTATCGTTCCCCGAGCTCGGCTGAACACTTGCGGCGGTTAGCCCTGGTCCCGCGTCCCGTGTGAACAGCGATGAATGAATTCATTCAATGCACTTTCCCCCCCGGGTGCACGAGTGTTATGAAGCCGGGCTATCGTTCCCCGAGCTCGGCTGAACACTTGCGGCGGTTAGCCCTGGTCCCGCGTCCCGTGTGAACAGCGATGAATGAATTCATTCAATGCACTTTCCCCCCCGGGTGCACGAGTGTTATGAAGCCGGGCTATCGTTCCCCGAGCTCGGCTGAACACTTGCGGCGGTTAGCCCTGGTCCCGCGTCCCGTGTGAACAGCGATGAATGAATTCATTCAATGCACTTTCCCCCCCGGGTGCACGAGTGTTATGAAGCCGGGCTATCGTTCCCCGAGCTCGGCTGAACACTTGCGGCGGTTAGCCCTGGTCCCGCGTCCCGTGTGAACAGCGATGAATGAATTCATTCAATGCACTTTCCCCCCCGGGTGCACGAGTGTTATGAAGCCGGGCTATCGTTCCCCGAGCTCGGCTGAACACTTGCGGCGGTTAGCCCTGGTCCCGCGTCCCGTGTGAACAGCGATGAATGAATTCATTCAATGCACTTTCCCCCCCGGGTGCACGAGTGTTATGAAGCCGGGCTATCGTTCCCCGAGCTCGGCTGAACACTTGCGGCGGTTAGCCCTGGTCCCGCGTCCCGCGGTGAACAGCGATGAATGAATTCATTCAATGCACTTTCCCCCCCGGGTGCACGAGTGTTATGAAGCCGGGCTATCGTTCCCCGAGCTCGGCTGAACACTTGCGGCGGTTAGCCCTGGTCCCGCGTCCCGCGTGAACAGCGATGAATGAATTCATTCAATGCACTTTCCCCCCCGGGTGCACGAGTGTTATGAAGCCGGGCTATCGTTCCCCGAGCTCGGCTGAACACTTGCGGCGGTTAGCCCTGGTCCCGCGTCCCGTGTGAACAGCGATGAATGAATTCATTCAATGCACTTTCCCCCCCGGGTGCACGAGTGTTATGAAGCCGGGCTATCGTTCCCCGAGCTCGGCTGAACACTTGCGGCGGTTAGCCCTGGTCCCGCGTCCCGTGTGAACAGCGATGAATGAATTCATTCAATGCACTTTCCCCCCCGGGTGCACGAGTGTTATGAAGCCGGGCTATCGTTCCCCGAGCTCGGCTGAACACTTGCGGCGGTTAGCCCTGGTCCCGCGTCCCGTGTGAACAGCGATGAATGAATTCATTCAATGCACTTTCCCCCCCGGGTGCACGAGTGTTATGAAGCCGGGCTATCGTTCCCCGAGCTCGGCTGAACACTTGCTCGTCCCCCGGGGGACCTGCACGGCGGTTAGCCCTGGTCCCGCGTCCCGTGTGAACAGCGATGAATGAATTCATTCAATGCACTTTCCCCCCCGGGTGCACGAGTGTTATGGGTCCCGGCTGGAGATCCGCGAGCTCGGCTGAACACCTGCACAAGCGCCGCTGCGGAGACCCGTTAGAAGCAGCCCCGAAGGCCAGCGAAAATAGCCGAGAGTTAAGCCCCTCCCCGCCGTGGCTTCGTCAGCCACTCGCCGCTTCAAGAGGGACGGGCCTCTGGTCATGTCATGTCATAAATCACATGACCAGAGGCCCGCCCAACCTGACGTTGCGGAAGTTTGCCGAAGACACAGCGGGGAGAGGCTTAACTCTCGGCTATTTTCGGACTCGGCGAGAAGGCAGCAGGACGCTCTATTCACGGCTAACTCCCCGCGGTCCCCTCTGACCGATCGGAGCCGGTTTAGCGCTCCAGGCAGTCGGATACTTTAGCGCCTCAGCAGCGGGGGGCGACGACCTCTAACATTCCCCGGGGAGCTGCCCGAGTGTAAGGCCGGGACACCCGTCTGCTGGGGGAAAAAAATACCTGCACGTCCCCCCCGTGTGCACGGGTGTTATGAGCTCGGGCTGAACACTTGCTCGTCCCCCCCGCCCCCGGGGAGCTGCACGGCGGAACAGCGATGAATGAATTCATTAAATGCACTTTCCCCCGGGTGCACGAGTGTTATGGGTCCCGGCTGGAGATCCGCGAGCTCGGCTGAACACCTGCTCGTCCCCCGGGGGACCTGCACGGCGGTTAGCCCTGGTCCCGCGTCCCGTGTGAACAGCGATGAATGAATTCATTCAATGCACTTTCCCCCCCGGGTGCACGAGTGTTATGAAGCCGGGCTATCGTTCCCCGAGCTCGGCTGAACACTTGCGGCGGTTAGCCCTGGTCCCGCGTCCCGTGTGAACAGCGATGAATGAATTCATTCAATGCACTTTCCCCCCCGGGTGCACGAGTGTTATGAAGCCGGGCTATCGTTCCCCGAGCTCGGCTGAACACTTGCGGCGGTTAGCCCTGGTCCCGCGTCCCGTGTGAACAGCGATGAATGAATTCATTCAATGCACTTTCCCCCCCGGGTGCACGAGTGTTATGAAGCCGGGCTATCGTTCCCCGAGCTCGGCTGAACACTTGCGGCGGTTAGCCCTGGTCCCGCGTCCCGTGTGAACAGCGATGAATGAATTCATTCAATGCACTTTCCCCCCCGGGTGCACGAGTGTTATGAAGCCGGGCTATCGTTCCCCGAGCTCGGCTGAACACTTGCTCGTCCCCCGGGGGACCTGCACGGCGGTTAGCCCTGGTCCCGCGTCCCGTGTGAACAGCGATGAATGAATTCATTCAATGCACTTTCCCCCCCGGGTGCACGAGTGTTATGGGTCCCGGCTGGAGATCCGCGAGCTCGGCTGAACACCTGCACAAGCGCCGCTGCGGAGACCCGTTAGAAGCAGCCCCGAAGGCCAGCGAAAATAGCCGAGAGTTAAGCCCCTCCCCGCCGTGGCTTCGTCAGCCACTCGCCGCTTCAAGAGGGACGGGCCTCTGGTCATGTCATGTCATAAATCACATGACCAGAGGCCCGCCCAACCTGACGTTGCGGAAGTTTGCCGAAGACACAGCGGGGAGAGGCTTAACTCTCGGCTATTTTCGGACTCGGCGAGAAGGCAGCAGGACGCTCTATTCACGGCTAACTCCCCGCGGTCCCCTCTGACCGATCGGAGCCGGTTTAGCGCTCCAGGCAGTCGGATACTTTAGCGCCTCAGCAGCGGGGGCGACGACCTCTAACATTCCCCGGGGAGCTGCCCGAGTGTAAGGCCGGGACACCCGTCTGCTGGGGGAAAAAAATACCTGCACGTCCCCCCCGTGTGCACGGGTGTTATGAGCTCGGGCTGAACACTTGCTCGTCCCCCCCGCCCCCGGGGAGCTGCACGGCGGAACAGCGATGAATGAATTCATTAAATGCACTTTCCCCCCGGGTGCACGAGTGTTATGGGTCCCGGCTGGAGATCCGCGAGCTCGGCTGAACACCTGCTCGTCCCCCGGGGGACCTGCACGGCGGTTAGCCCTGGTCCCGCGTCCCGTGTGAACAGCGATGAATGAATTCATTCAATGCACTTTCCCCCCCGGGTGCACGAGTGTTATGAAGCCGGGCTATCGTTCCCCGAGCTCGGCTGAACACTTGCGGCGGTTAGCCCTGGTCCCGCGTCCCGTGTGAACAGCGATGAATGAATTCATTCAATGCACTTTCCCCCCCGGGTGCACGAGTGTTATGAAGCCGGGCTATCGTTCCCCGAGCTCGGCTGAACACTTGCGGCGGTTAGTCCTGGTCCCGCGTCCCGTGTGAACAGCGATGAATGAATTCATTCAATGCACTTTCCCCCCCGGGTGCACGAGTGTTATGAAGCCGGGCTATCGTTCCCCGAGCTCGGCTGAACACTTGCGGCGGTTAGCCCTGGTCCCGCGTCCCGTGTGAACAGCGATGAATGAATTCATTCAATGCACTTTCCCCCCCGGGTGCACGAGTGTTATGAAGCCGGGCTATCGTTCCCCGAGCTCGGCTGAACACTTGCGGCGGTTAGCCCTGGTCCCGCGTCCCGTGTGAACAGCGATGAATGAATTCATTCAATGCACTTTCCCCCCCGGGTGCACGAGTGTTATGAAGCCGGGCTATCGTTCCCCGAGCTCGGCTGAACACTTGCGGCGGTTAGCCCTGGTCCCGCGTCCCGTGTGAACAGCGATGAATGAATTCATTCAATGCACTTTCCCCCCCGGGTGCACGAGTGTTATGAAGCCGGGCTATCGTTCCCCGAGCTCGGCTGAACACTTGCGGCGGTTAGCCCTGGTCCCGCGTCCCGTGTGAACAGCGATGAATGAATTCATTCAATGCACTTTCCCCCCCGGGTGCACGAGTGTTATGAAGCCGGGCTATCGTTCCCCGAGCTCGGCTGAACACTTGCGGCGGTTAGCCCTGGTCCCGCGTCCCGTGTGAACAGCGATGAATGAATTCATTCAATGCACTTTCCCCCCCGGGTGCACGAGTGTTATGAAGCCGGGCTATCGTTCCCCGAGCTCGGCTGAACACTTGCGGCGGTTAGCCCTGGTCCCGCGTCCCGTGTGAACAGCGATGAATGAATTCATTCAATGCACTTTCCCCCCCGGGTGCACGAGTGTTATGAAGCCGGGCTATCGTTCCCCGAGCTCGGCTGAACACTTGCGGCGGTTAGCCCTGGTCCCGCGTCCCGTGTGAACAGCGATGAATGAATTCATTCAATGCACTTTCCCCCCCGGGTGCACGAGTGTTATGAAGCCGGGCTATCGTTCCCCGAGCTCGGCTGAACACTTGCGGCGGTTAGCCCTGGTCCCGCGTCCCGTGTGAACAGCGATGAATGAATTCATTCAATGCACTTTCCCCCCCGGGTGCACGAGTGTTATGAAGCCGGGCTATCGTTCCCCGAGCTCGGCTGAACACTTGCGGCGGTTAGCCCTGGTCCCGCGTCCCGTGTGAACAGCGATGAATGAATTCATTCAATGCACTTTCCCCCCCGGGTGCACGAGTGTTATGAAGCCGGGCTATCGTTCCCCGAGCTCGGCTGAACACTTGCGGCGGTTAGCCCTGGTCCCGCGTCCCGTGTGAACAGCGATGAATGAATTCATTCAATGCACTTTCCCCCCCGGGTGCACGAGTGTTATGAAGCCGGGCTATCGTTCCCCGAGCTCGGCTGAACACTTGCGGCGGTTAGCCCTGGTCCCGCGTCCCGTGTGAACAGCGATGAATGAATTCATTCAATGCACTTTCCCCCCCGGGTGCACGAGTGTTATGAAGCCGGGCTATCGTTCCCCGAGCTCGGCTGAACACTTGCGGCGGTTAGCCCTGGTCCCGCGTCCCGTGTGAACAGCGATGAATGAATTCATTCAATGCACTTTCCCCCCCGGGTGCACGAGTGTTATGAAGCCGGGCTATCGTTCCCCGAGCTCGGCTGAACACTTGCGGCGGTTAGCCCTGGTCCCGCGTCCCGTGTGAACAGCGATGAATGAATTCATTCAATGCACTTTCCCCCCCGGGTGCACGAGTGTTATGAAGCCGGGCTATCGTTCCCCGAGCTCGGCTGAACACTTGCGGCGGTTAGCCCTGGTCCCGCGTCCCGCGTGAACAGCGATGAATGAATTCATTCAATGCACTTTCCCCCCCGGGTGCACGAGTGTTATGAAGCCGGGCTATCGTTCCCCGAGCTCGGCTGAACACTTGCGGCGGTTAGCCCTGGTCCCGCGTCCCGTGTGAACAGCGATGAATGAATTCATTCAATGCACTTTCCCCCCCGGGTGCACGAGTGTTATGAAGCCGGGCTATCGTTCCCCGAGCTCGGCTGAACACTTGCGGCGGTTAGCCCTGGTCCCGCGTCCCGTGTGAACAGCGATGAATGAATTCATTCAATGCACTTTCCCCCCCGGGTGCACGAGTGTTATGAAGCCGGGCTATCGTTCCCCGAGCTCGGCTGAACACTTGCGGCGGTTAGCCCTGGTCCCGCGTCCCGTGTGAACAGCGATGAATGAATTCATTCAATGCACTTTCCCCCCCGGGTGCACGAGTGTTATGAAGCCGGGCTATCGTTCCCCGAGCTCGGCTGAACACTTGCTCGTCCCCCGGGGGACCTGCACGGCGGTTAGCCCTGGTCCCGCGTCCCGTGTGAACAGCGATGAATGAATTCATTCAATGCACTTTCCCCCCCGGGTGCACGAGTGTTATGGGTCCCGGCTGGAGATCCGCGAGCTCGGCTGAACACCTGCACAAGCGCCGCTGCGGAGACCCGTTAGAAGCAGCCCCGAAGGCCAGCGAAAATAGCCGAGAGTTAAGCCCCTCCCCGCCGTGGCTTCGTCAGCCACTCGCCGCTTCAAGAGGGACGGGCCTCTGGTCATGTCATGTCATAAATCACATGACCAGAGGCCCGCCCAACCTGACGTTGCGGAAGTTTGCCGAAGACACAGCGGGGAGAGGCTTAACTCTCGGCTATTTTCGGACTCGGCGAGAAGGCAGCAGGACGCTCTATTCACGGCTAACTCCCCGCGGTCCCCTCTGACCGATCGGAGCCGGTTTAGCGCTCCAGGCAGTCGGATACTTTTAGCGCCTCAGCAGCGGGGGCGACGACCTCTAACATTCCCCGGGGAGCTGCCCGAGTGTAAGGCCGGGACCCCCGTCTGCTGGGGGAAAAAAATACCTGCACGTCCCCCCCGTGTGCACGGGTGTTATGAGCTCGGGCTGAACACTTGCTCGTCCCCCCCGCCCCCGGGGAGCTGCACGGCGGAACAGCGATGAATGAATTCATTAAATGCACTTTCCCCCCGGGTGCACGAGTGTTATGGGTCCCGGCTGGAGATCCGCGAGCTCGGCTGAACACCTGCTCGTCCCCCGGGGGACCTGCACGGCGGTTAGCCCTGGTCCCGCGTCCCGTGTGAACAGCGATGAATGAATTCATTCAATGCACTTTCCCCCCCGGGTGCACGAGTGTTATGAAGCCGGGCTATCGTTCCCCGAGCTCGGCTGAACACTTGCGGCGGTTAGCCCTGGTCCCGCGTCCCGTGTGAACAGCGATGAATGAATTCATTCAATGCACTTTCCCCCCCGGGTGCACGAGTGTTATGAAGCCGGGCTATCGTTCCCCGAGCTCGGCTGAACACTTGCGGCGGTTAGCCCTGGTCCCGCGTCCCGTGTGAACAGCGATGAATGAATTCATTCAATGCACTTTCCCCCCCGGGTGCACGAGTGTTATGAAGCCGGGCTATCGTTCCCCGAGCTCGGCTGAACACTTGCGGCGGTTAGCCCTGGTCCCGCGTCCCGTGTGAACAGCGATGAATGAATTCATTCAATGCACTTTCCCCCCCGGGTGCACGAGTGTTATGAAGCCGGGCTATCGTTCCCCGAGCTCGGCTGAACACTTGCGGCGGTTAGCCCTGGTCCCGCGTCCCGTGTGAACAGCGATGAATGAATTCATTCAATGCACTTTCCCCCCCGGGTGCACGAGTGTTATGAAGCCGGGCTATCGTTCCCCGAGCTCGGCTGAACACTTGCGGCGGTTAGCCCTGGTCCCGCGTCCCGTGTGAACAGCGATGAATGAATTCATTCAATGCACTTTCCCCCCCGGGTGCACGAGTGTTATGAAGCCGGGCTATCGTTCCCCGAGCTCGGCTGAACACTTGCGGCGGTTAGCCCTGGTCCCGCGTCCCGTGTGAACAGCGATGAATGAATTCATTCAATGCACTTTCCCCCCCGGGTGCACGAGTGTTATGAAGCCGGGCTATCGTTCCCCGAGCTCGGCTGAACACTTGCGGCGGTTAGCCCTGGTCCCGCGTCCCGTGTGAACAGCGATGAATGAATTCATTCAATGCACTTTCCCCCCCGGGTGCACGAGTGTTATGAAGCCGGGCTATCGTTCCCCGAGCTCGGCTGAACACTTGCGGCGGTTAGCCCTGGTCCCGCGTCCCGTGTGAACAGCGATGAATGAATTCATTCAATGCACTTTCCCCCCCGGGTGCACGAGTGTTATGAAGCCGGGCTATCGTTCCCCGAGCTCGGCTGAACACTTGCGGCGGTTAGCCCTGGTCCCGCGTCCCGTGTGAACAGCGATGAATGAATTCATTCAATGCACTTTCCCCCCCGGGTGCACGAGTGTTATGAAGCCAGGCTATCGTTCCCCGAGCTCGGCTGAACACTTGCGGCGGTTAGCCCTGGTCCCGCGTCCCGTGTGAACAGCGATGAATGAATTCATTCAATGCACTTTCCCCCCCGGGTGCACGAGTGTTATGAAGCCGGGCTATCGTTCCCCGAGCTCGGCTGAACACTTGCGGCGGTTAGCCCTGGTCCCGCGTCCCGTGTGAACAGCGATGAATGAATTCATTCAATGCACTTTCCCCCCCGGGTGCACGAGTGTTATGAAGCCGGGCTATCGTTCCCCGAGCTCGGCTGAACACTTGCGGCGGTTAGCCCTGGTCCCGCGTCCCGTGTGAACAGCGATGAATGAATTCATTCAATGCACTTTCCCCCCCGGGTGCACGAGTGTTATGAAGCCGGGCTATCGTTCCCCGAGCTCGGCTGAACACTTGCGGCGGTTAGCCCTGGTCCCGCGTCCCGTGTGAACAGCGATGAATGAATTCATTCAATGCACTTTCCCCCCCGGGTGCACGAGTGTTATGAAGCCGGGCTATCGTTCCCCGAGCTCGGCTGAACACTTGCGGCGGTTAGCCCTGGTCCCGCGTCCCGTGTGAACAGCGATGAATGAATTCATTCAATGCACTTTCCCCCCCGGGTGCACGAGTGTTATGAAGCCGGGCTATCGTTCCCCGAGCTCGGCTGAACACTTGCGGCGGTTAGCCCTGGTCCCGCGTCCCGTGTGAACAGCGATGAATGAATTCATTCAATGCACTTTCCCCCCCGGGTGCACGAGTGTTATGAAGCCGGGCTATCGTTCCCCGAGCTCGGCTGAACACTTGCGGCGGTTAGCCCTGGTCCCGCGTCCCGTGTGAACAGCGATGAATGAATTCATTCAATGCACTTTCCCCCCCGGGTGCACGAGTGTTATGAAGCCGGGCTATCGTTCCCCGAGCTCGGCTGAACACTTGCGGCGGTTAGCCCTGGTCCCGCGTCCCGTGTGAACAGCGATGAATGAATTCATTCAATGCACTTTCCCCCCCGGGTGCACGAGTGTTATGAAGCCGGGCTATCGTTCCCCGAGCTCGGCTGAACACTTGCGGCGGTTAGCCCTGGTCCCGCGTCCCGTGTGAACAGCGATGAATGAATTCATTCAATGCACTTTCCCCCCCGGGTGCACGAGTGTTATGAAGCCGGGCTATCGTTCCCCGAGCTCGGCTGAACACTTGCGGCGGTTAGCCCTGGTCCCGCGTCCCGTGTGAACAGCGATGAATGAATTCATTCAATGCACTTTCCCCCCCGGGTGCACGAGTGTTATGAAGCCGGGCTATCGTTCCCCGAGCTCGGCTGAACACTTGCGGCGGTTAGCCCTGGTCCTGCGTCCCGTGTGAACAGCGATGAATGAATTCATTCAATGCACTTTCCCCCCCGGGTGCACGAGTGTTATGAAGCCGGGCTATCGTTCCCCGAGCTCGGCTGAACACTTGCGGCGGTTAGTCCTGGTCCCGCGTCCCGTGTGAACAGCGATGAATGAATTCATTCAATGCACTTTCCCCCCCGGGTGCACGAGTGTTATGAAGCCGGGCTATCGTTCCCCGAGCTCGGCTGAACACTTGCGGCGGTTAGCCCTGGTCCCGCGTCCCGTGTGAACAGCGATGAATGAATTCATTCAATGCACTTTCCCCCCCGGGTGCACGAGTGTTATGAAGCCGGGCTATCGTTCCCCGAGCTCGGCTGAACACTTGCGGCGGTTAGCCCTGGTCCCGCGTCCCGTGTGAACAGCGATGAATGAATTCATTCAATGCACTTTCCCCCCCGGGTGCACGAGTGTTATGAAGCCGGGCTATCGTTCCCCGAGCTCGGCTGAACACTTGCGGCGGTTAGCCCTGGTCCCGCGTCCCGTGTGAACAGCGATGAATGAATTCATTCAATGCACTTTCCCCCCCGGGTGCACGAGTGTTATGAAGCCGGGCTATCGTTCCCCGAGCTCGGCTGAACACTTGCGGCGGTTAGCCCTGGTCCCGCGTCCCGTGTGAACAGCGATGAATGAATTCATTCAATGCACTTTCCCCCCCGGGTGCACGAGTGTTATGAAGCCGGGCTATCGTTCCCCGAGCTCGGCTGAACACTTGCGGCGGTTAGCCCTGGTCCCGCGTCCCGTGTGAACAGCGATGAATGAATTCATTCAATGCACTTTCCCCCCCGGGTGCACGAGTGTTATGAAGCCGGGCTATCGTTCCCCGAGCTCGGCTGAACACTTGCGGCGGTTAGCCCTGGTCCCGCGTCCCGTGTGAACAGCGATGAATGAATTCATTCAATGCACTTTCCCCCCCGGGTGCACGAGTGTTATGAAGCCGGGCTATCGTTCCCCGAGCTCGGCTGAACACTTGCTGGCGGTTAGCCCTGGTCCCGCGTCCCGTGTGAACAGCGATGAATGAATTCATTCAATGCACTTTCCCCCCCGGGTGCACGAGTGTTATGAAGCCGGGCTATCGTTCCCCGAGCTCGGCTGAACACTTGCGGCGGTTAGCCCTGGTCCCGCGTCCCGTGTGAACAGCGATGAATGAATTCATTCAATGCACTTTCCCCCCCGGGTGCACGAGTGTTATGAAGCCGGGCTATCGTTCCCCGAGCTCGGCTGAACACTTGCGGCGGTTAGCCCTGGTCCCGCGTCCCGTGTGAACAGCGATGAATGAATTCATTCAATGCACTTTCCCCCCCGGGTGCACGAGTGTTATGAAGCCGGGCTATCGTTCCCCGAGCTCGGCTGAACACTTGCGGCGGTTAGCCCTGGTCCCGCGTCCCGTGTGAACAGCGATGAATGAATTCATTCAATGCACTTTCCCCCCCGGGTGCACGAGTGTTATGAAGCCGGGCTATCGTTCCCCGAGCTCGGCTGAACACTTGCGGCGGTTAGCCCTGGTCCCGCGTCCCGTGTGAACAGCGATGAATGAATTCATTCAATGCACTTTCCCCCCCGGGTGCACGAGTGTTATGAAGCCGGGCTATCGTTCCCCGAGCTCGGCTGAACACTTGCGGCGGTTAGCCCTGGTCCCGCGTCCCGTGTGAACAGCGATGAATGAATTCATTCAATGCACTTTCCCCCCCGGGTGCACGAGTGTTATGAAGCCGGGCTATCGTTCCCCGAGCTCGGCTGAACACTTGCGGCGGTTAGTCCTGGTCCCGCGTCCCGTGTGAACAGCGATGAATGAATTCATTCAATGCACTTTCCCCCCCGGGTGCACGAGTGTTATGAAGCCGGGCTATCGTTCCCCGAGCTCGGCTGAACACTTGCGGCGGTTAGCCCTGGTCCCGCGTCCCGTGTGAACAGCGATGAATGAATTCATTCAATGCACTTTCCCCCCCGGGTGCACGAGTGTTATGAAGCCGGGCTATCGTTCCCCGAGCTCGGCTGAACACTTGCGGCGGTTAGCCCTGGTCCCGCGTCCCGTGTGAACAGCGATGAATGAATTCATTCAATGCACTTTCCCCCCCGGGTGCACGAGTGTTATGAAGCCGGGCTATCGTTCCCCGAGCTCGGCTGAACACTTGCGGCGGTTAGCCCTGGTCCCGCGTCCCGTGTGAACAGCGATGAATGAATTCATTCAATGCACTTTCCCCCCCGGGTGCACGAGTGTTATGAAGCCGGGCTATCGTTCCCCGAGCTCGGCTGAACACTTGCGGCGGTTAGCCCTGGTCCCGCGTCCCGTGTGAACAGCGATGAATGAATTCATTCAATGCACTTTCCCCCCCGGGTGCACGAGTGTTATGAAGCCGGGCTATCGTTCCCCGAGCTCGGCTGAACACTTGCGGCGGTTAGCCCTGGTCCCGCGTCCCGTGTGAACAGCGATGAATGAATTCATTCAATGCACTTTCCCCCCCGGGTGCACGAGTGTTATGAAGCCGGGCTATCGTTCCCCGAGCTCGGCTGAACACTTGCTCGTCCCCCGGGGGACCTGCACGGCGGTTAGCCCTGGTCCCGCGTCCCGTGTGAACAGCGATGAATGAATTCATTCAATGCACTTTCCCCCCCGGGTGCACGAGTGTTATGGGTCCCGGCTGGAGATCCGCGAGCTCGGCTGAACACCTGCACAAGCGCCGCTGCGGAGACCCGTTAGAAGCAGCCCCGAAGGCCAGCGAAAATAGCCGAGAGTTAAGCCCCTCCCCGCCGTGGCTTCGTCAGCCACTCGCCGCTTCAAGAGGGACGGGCCTCTGGTCATGTCATGTCATAAATCACATGACCAGAGGCCCGCCCAACCTGACGTTGCGGAAGTTTGCCGAAGACACAGCGGGGAGAGGCTTAACTCTCGGCTATTTTCGGACTCGGCGAGAAGGCAGCAGGACGCTCTATTCACGGCTAACTCCCCGCGGTCCCCTCTGACCGATCGGAGCCGGTTTAGCGCTCCAGGCAGTCGGATACTTTAGCGCCTCAGCAGCGGGGGCGACGACCTCTAACATTCCCCGGGGAGCTGCCCGAGTGTAAGGCCGGGACCCCCGTCTGCTGGGGGAAAAAAATACCTGCACGTCCCCCCCGTGTGCACGGGTGTTATGAGCTCGGGCTGAACACTTGCTCGTCCCCCCCGCCCCCGGGGAGCTGCACGGCGGAACAGCGATGAATGAATTCATTAAATGCACTTTCCCCCCGGGTGCACGAGTGTTATGGGTCCCGGCTGGAGATCCGCGAGCTCGGCTGAACACCTGCTCGTCCCCCGGGGGACCTGCACGGCGGTTAGCCCTGGTCCCGCGTCCCGTGTGAACAGCGATGAATGAATTCATTCAATGCACTTTCCCCCCCGGGTGCACGAGTGTTATGAAGCCGGGCTATCGTTCCCCGAGCTCGGCTGAACACTTGCGGCGGTTAGCCCTGGTCCCGCGTCCCGTGTGAACAGCGATGAATGAATTCATTCAATGCACTTTCCCCCCCGGGTGCACGAGTGTTATGAAGCCGGGCTATCGTTCCCCGAGCTCGGCTGAACACTTGCGGCGGTTAGCCCTGGTCCCGCGTCCCGTGTGAACAGCGATGAATGAATTCATTCAATGCACTTTCCCCCCCGGGTGCACGAGTGTTATGAAGCCGGGCTATCGTTCCCCGAGCTCGGCTGAACACTTGCGGCGGTTAGCCCTGGTCCCGCGTCCCGTGTGAACAGCGATGAATGAATTCATTCAATGCACTTTCCCCCCCGGGTGCACGAGTGTTATGAAGCCGGGCTATCGTTCCCCGAGCTCGGCTGAACACTTGCGGCGGTTAGCCCTGGTCCCGCGTCCCGTGTGAACAGCGATGAATGAATTCATTCAATGCACTTTCCCCCCCGGGTGCACGAGTGTTATGAAGCCGGGCTATCGTTCCCCGAGCTCGGCTGAACACTTGCGGCGGTTAGTCCTGGTCCCGCGTCCCGTGTGAACAGCGATGAATGAATTCATTCAATGCACTTTCCCCCCCGGGTGCACGAGTGTTATGAAGCCGGGCTATCGTTCCCCGAGCTCGGCTGAACACTTGCGGCGGTTAGCCCTGGTCCCGCGTCCCGTGTGAACAGCGATGAATGAATTCATTCAATGCACTTTCCCCCCCGGGTGCACGAGTGTTATGAAGCCGGGCTATCGTTCCCCGAGCTCGGCTGAACACTTGCGGCGGTTAGCCCTGGTCCCGCGTCCCGTGTGAACAGCGATGAATGAATTCATTCAATGCACTTTCCCCCCCGGGTGCACGAGTGTTATGAAGCCGGGCTATCGTTCCCCGAGCTCGGCTGAACACTTGCGGCGGTTAGCCCTGGTCCCGCGTCCCGTGTGAACAGCGATGAATGAATTCATTCAATGCACTTTCCCCCCCGGGTGCACGAGTGTTATGAAGCCGGGCTATCGTTCCCCGAGCTCGGCTGAACACTTGCGGCGGTTAGCCCTGGTCCCGCGTCCCGTGTGAACAGCGATGAATGAATTCATTCAATGCACTTTCCCCCCCGGGTGCACGAGTGTTATGAAGCCGGGCTATCGTTCCCCGAGCTCGGCTGAACACTTGCGGCGGTTAGCCCTGGTCCCGCGTCCCGTGTGAACAGCGATGAATGAATTCATTCAATGCACTTTCCCCCCCGGGTGCACGAGTGTTATGAAGCCGGGCTATCGTTCCCCGAGCTCGGCTGAACACTTGCGGCGGTTAGCCCTGGTCCCGCGTCCCGTGTGAACAGCGATGAATGAATTCATTCAATGCACTTTCCCCCCCGGGTGCACGAGTGTTATGAAGCCGGGCTATCGTTCCCCAAGCTCGGCTGAACACTTGCGGCGGTTAGCCCTGGTCCCGCGTCCCGTGTGAACAGCGATGAATGAATTCATTCAATGCACTTTCCCCCCCGGGTGCACGAGTGTTATGAAGCCGGGCTATCGTTCCCCGAGCTCGGCTGAACACTTGCGGCGGTTAGCCCTGGTCCCGCGTCCCGTGTGAACAGCGATGAATGAATTCATTCAATGCACTTTCCCCCCCGGGGTGCACGAGTGTTATGAAGCCGGGCTATCGTTCCCCGAGCTCGGCTGAACACTTGCGGCGGTTAGCCCTGGTCCCGCGTCCCCTGTGAACAGCGATGAATGAATTCATTCAATGCACTTTCCCCCCCGGGTGCACGAGTGTTATGAAGCCGGGCTATCGTTCCCCGAGCTCGGCTGAACACTTGCGGCGGTTAGCCCTGGTCCCGCGTCCCGTGTGAACAGCGATGAATGAATTCATTCAATGCACTTTCCCCCCCGGGTGCACGAGTGTTATGAAGCCGGGCTATCGTTCCCCGAGCTCGGCTGAACACTTGCGGGCGGTTAGCCCTGGTCCCGCGTCCCGTGTGAACAGCGATGAATGAATTCATTCAATGCACTTTCCCCCCCGGGTGCACGAGTGTTATGAAGCCGGGCTATCGTTCCCCGAGCTCGGCTGAACACTTGCGGCGGTTAGCCCTGGTCCCGCGTCCCGTGTGAACAGCGATGAATGAATTCATTCAATGCACTTTCCCCCCCGGGTGCACGAGTGTTATGAAGCCGGGCTATCGTTCCCCGAGCTCGGCTGAACACTTGCGGCGGTTAGCCCTGGTCCCGCGTCCCGCGTGAACAGCGATGAATGAATTCATTCAATGCACTTTCCCCCCCGGGTGCACGAGTGTTATGAAGCCGGGCTATCGTTCCCCGAGCTCGGCTGAACACTTGCGGCGGTTAGCCCTGGTCCCGCGTCCCGTGTGAACAGCGATGAATGAATTCATTCAATGCACTTTCCCCCCGGGTGCACGAGTGTTATGAAGCCGGGCTATCGTTCCCCGAGCTCGGCTGAACACTTGCGGCGGTTAGCCCTGGTCCCGCGTCCCGTGTGAACAGCGATGAATGAATTCATTCAATGCACTTTCCCCCCCGGGTGCACGAGTGTTATGAAGCCGGGCTATCGTTCCCCGAGCTCGGCTGAACACTTGCGGCGGTTAGCCCTGGTCCCGCGTCCCGTGTGAACAGCGATGAATGAATTCATTCAATGCACTTTCCCCCCCGGGTGCACGAGTGTTATGAAGCCGGGCTATCGTTCCCCGAGCTCGGCTGAACACTTGCGGCGGTTAGCCCTGGTCCCGCGTCCCGTGTGAACAGCGATGAATGAATTCATTCAATGCACTTTCCCCCCGGGTGCACGAGTGTTATGAAGCCGGGCTATCGTTCCCCGAGCTCGGCTGGACACTTGCTCGTCCCCCGGGGGACCTGCACGGCGGTTAGCCCTGGTCCCGCGTCCCGTGTGAACAGCGATGAATGAATTCATTCAATGCACTTTCCCCCCCGGGTGCACGAGTGTTATGGGTCCCGGCTGGAGATCCGCGAGCTCGGCTGAACACCTGCACAAGCGCCGCTGCGGAGACCCGTTAGAGGCAGCCCCGAAGGCCAGCGAAAATAGCCGAGAGTTAAGCCCCTCCCCGCCGTGGCTTCGTCAGCCACTCGCCGCTTCAAGAGGGACGGGCCTCTGGTCATGTCATGTCATAAATCACATGACCAGAGGCCCGCCCAACCTGACGTTGCGGAAGTTTGCCGAAGACACAGCGGGGAGAGGCTTAACTCTCGGCTATTTTCGGACTCGGCGAGAAGGCAGCAGGACGCTCTATTCACGGCTAACTCCCCGCGGTCCCCTCTGACCGATCGGAGCCGGTTTAGCGCTCCAGGCAGTCGGATACTTTAGCGCCTCAGCAGCGGGGGCGACGACCTCTAACATTCCCCGGGGAGCTGCCCGAGTGTAAGGCCGGGACCCCCGTCTGCTGGGGGAAAAAAATACCTGCACGTCCCCCCCGTGTGCACGGGTGTTATGAGCTCGGGCTGAACACTTGCTCGTCCCCCCCGCCCCCGGGGAGCTGCACGGCGGAACAGCGATGAATGAATTCATTAAATGCACTTTCCCCCCGGGTGCACGAGTGTTATGGGTCCCGGCTGGAGATCCGCGAGCTCGGCTGAACACCTGCTCGTCCCCCGGGGGACCTGCACGGCGGTTAGCCCTGGTCCCGCGTCCCGTGTGAACAGCGATGAATGAATTCATTCAATGCACTTTCCCCCCCGGGTGCACGAGTGTTATGAAGCCGGGCTATCGTTCCCCGAGCTCGGCTGAACACTTGCGGCGGTTAGCCCTGGTCCCGCGTCCCGTGTGAACAGCGATGAATGAATTCATTCAATGCACTTTCCCCCCCGGGTGCACGAGTGTTATGAAGCCGGGCTATCGTTCCCCGAGCTCGGCTGAACACTTGCGGCGGTTAGCCCTGGTCCCGCGTCCCGTGTGAACAGCGATGAATGAATTCATTCAATGCACTTTCCCCCCCGGGTGCACGAGTGTTATGAAGCCGGGCTATCGTTCCCCGAGCTCGGCTGAACACTTGCGGCGGTTAGCCCTGGTCCCGCGTCCCGTGTGAACAGCGATGAATGAATTCATTCAATGCACTTTCCCCCCCGGGTGCACGAGTGTTATGAAGCCGGGCTATCGTTCCCCGAGCTCGGCTGAACACTTGCGGCGGTTAGCCCTGGTCCCGCGTCCCGTGTGAACAGCGATGAATGAATTCATTCAATGCACTTTCCCCCCCGGGTGCACGAGTGTTATGAAGCCGGGCTATCGTTCCCCGAGCTCGGCTGAACACTTGCGGCGGTTAGCCCTGGTCCCGCGTCCCGTGTGAACAGCGATGAATGAATTCATTCAATGCACTTTCCCCCCCGGGTGCACGAGTGTTATGAAGCCGGGCTATCGTTCCCCGAGCTCGGCTGAACACTTGCGGCGGTTAGCCCTGGTCCCGCGTCCCGTGTGAACAGCGATGAATGAATTCATTCAATGCACTTTCCCCCCCGGGTGCACGAGTGTTATGAAGCCGGGCTATCGTTCCCCGAGCTCGGCTGAACACTTGCGGCGGTTAGCCCTGGTCCCGCGTCCCGTGTGAACAGCGATGAATGAATTCATTCAATGCACTTTCCCCCCCGGGTGCACGAGTGTTATGAAGCCGGGCTATCGTTCCCCGAGCTCGGCTGAACACTTGCGGCGGTTAGCCCTGGTCCCGCGTCCCGTGTGAACAGCGATGAATGAATTCATTCAATGCACTTTCCCCCCCGGGTGCACGAGTGTTATGAAGCCGGGCTATCGTTCCCCGAGCTCGGCTGAACACTTGCGGCGGTTAGCCCTGGTCCCGCGTCCCGTGTGAACAGCGATGAATGAATTCATTCAATGCACTTTCCCCCCGGGTGCACGAGTGTTATGAAGCCGGGCTATCGTTCCCCGAGCTCGGCTGAACACTTGCGGCGGTTAGCCCTGGTCCCGCATCCCGTGTGAACAGCGATGAATGAATTCA
>NW_026708594.1:0-44352 GCF_902713425.1 Acipenser ruthenus
CACGTAAAACAGACACAACCAAGACCCTAACCTTAAAGAGCAACTTGGTAGGGGGTTGAAATGTGACACTTAACTAATTAATTCTTCTTGTTTAGATTCACTTTGTGTCCTTTTATGTTTGTCGTCACATCCTGGGGACTTTTAAAACCTGAAAGTTTAAAGCACTTGTGTGACCTGCTGTCCAGAAGCATGTCTGAACTCTTAAGTTCATCAGAAACACCACAGTGTAACCGTTACCCTGTCCTGCCGCAACACTGCCCCTAGTGAATGTAAGAAATACAATGCTTGCTTTAAATTAAGTATTACTTTCATCCTCTAGCAGAGTTCTCATGGGTACACTCTAGTGTGCTTTGGAGTTTAGACATGATTCTGAGAGCTCTATTCAGACCACAGGGGTGCTTTAAATTGGGTCTTAAGAAGCTGCCAGGATGTGATAAGTGAAACAGAAAATGATACACAAAATGAATCATACCCATACCAACTAGCTCAAAGTCTTTTCATGCCATTTAAAGTAATGAAGCAAAATTAAGCACAAAACATGACACTTCACAAAACCTATTATATTACAGATTCAATACAAGAACAACCATTGGGGTATAACATTGTAAAACCCTGATTTGTCGGAGTGTGCTTCAAGTCAGACTCCTTTCTATATAATTGAAAGCCTCCACGTCTCTTTAGGAAAGAGGTTTACCATTACCAGGGTTGTGTGAATGAACGTGTTTAGAGAAAAGTCATTAACAGTGTTTCTGGAATTCCCACAGGCGAGAGCGCTGAGATTAGAAGACTTCGAAAGATACTCTGCGGAGAATCTTAACAAACTGCTGTGTGAGTTTTACTGCTGTGTGACTTCCAAACTTGTTTTCTCTATTTGGAAGGGCATAATATATATTAAAAAAACAGACATGGACTGCTGTGCTTTGGGTTATAGTGGAAAAACTGTAAAGCGCAGGTTAATCCATATTTAAAAAATAATACAACGCAGCTTTATGATGGCCTGTGAAATTCCCAAATCCAATTCAATCAGTCTTCCAATCATAGATAGACATGCGCCAAACAAAAAGGTCAAAATCTTGAACGTGTGTACGTATACTACAGGGCATACAAAACCATGTAAGAACAAGGTAATAACTGTAACTACCGATCTTCTCTTACACGGCCACTAGTGGTGGAATAAGAGTTTCATTACATGGGAATATCGTAATAGAACAAGGAAGATGGGTGCTGTATTGTTTGATTGAAAGGCATTACTTAGAACATAAAAGATTTTAGCAGGGATTATTGCTATTATACTAAAGATCACATTTTAATATCGTAATGGAGTTCTAGACTTTGTTTAATGTGTTTTTTTATACAAATGTAAAATTTGAATAATACATACAGTTACAGACCCATTAGTAAAATTGTAACAATGTAAACAGTGTCCGATCTTTAATAATGTCACTTTTTAGCTTTATATTAATCCTGCTGGTGTTTGCTCCAGAGGTGAGTTAATGATCGCTACTACATTCAATAAAAAAAAAACAGTGAAATGAAGACTGCAGGAAAGCAGGTTTATACATTTTCGGGCACTCTTTAGATACCTTTGTGGTAGCATGGTACGTTTCTTAAAAACAGGTTTGTGTTACGTTAAGATCGTAGTAATATAAGAAGACAAGGCGCTGTGAACACATATTAAGTATCCATGCAATGTGTTGTAGATTATATTTTCCGGCCCAAAGATGTCCCACTATAAATCAAATACAGTCCATATTTGTACAATTAAACAATAAGATATAACCCACTATACACATATATATTTACAAACAAGAAGAAAAGCATTGTGCTGCAGGAGCAATATGTACTAATCCCTGATTCCTTCAACAGAGCCCTCCTTTTCTGTTCAAGATCTTGTAATTCTTTGCTTTTATTTGATACTTTATAATGTGTGCAATTCAGATTTTTTAAATGCAGCACTATAGATGAACATTGCTGCTGCTTCCTGATACCTGTGCTGCAGTTAAAACTCACTCCAAAAGTGGAGCTGCAATGAGACTGTGTGCTGTACAGCAAAGCTGTAGGGCGCAGCAGTTGATCTATAGCGTTGCAGTTTGAAATGCTTGCATACCCCAAAACGAACGCTGAAGAAACAAATGATTCTTAGCACAATAAAAAGAAGGGTCAGTAATAATGTTAATAAACCAAATAAGAGTAAAAGGGATAGTAAAGTATTGGTTTGATTAATTCATAAAATACTGTCTTTAACAAAAGTTAGATTTCATTCCTCAAAACCTAACACTTATTTTTCATTGCATTGCTTTGTTGGCGCTCTTTCACTTTATCAAGTTAAATCATGTGACCAGAAGGCAGGATAAGATTTTAGTTACATTTGGTAAGTTCCTTCACAAGCAAGAATAAAAGGGTCAGTGTTTGTGATTTAAAAAACCCAAGGAGAGAAATGTAGCTGGAATGTTTTGTGAGTCATTATACCGGACTGTTATCCTGTGTGTTAGGAAGGCAGTGTAAATTTAAGAAACAATGGAAAACAGGGCCAATTTCGTTAAACACTTTTCTTACATGCTTTTTCATTTGTATTATTATTTTATTATTTTTTAAAAATATATGTACTTTTTTTTTTTAAATAAACGTACATTTTTATCACAGCAGTAAAATACAATCATTTTACTCAAAAGGAAATGTGAGTTTCTTCATGTCCGATTCCAGTCTTCCCGTATGTTGAGCAGAACGCTAAAGGTAATGCCCTCCAAAAAAAAGAAAATCTGAAATGTTACTCCAGGCCTGAAATCATCGTTTATAAACCGAGTTTCCTATTCAGGTCTATGGACGGATTTGGACCGACTACTCAAGAAACTTAAATTCCTGAGACATTAAAAAGGATTTCTAGTCAAAACGTTTGTCATTGAGTTTAAGTGTATTTTAGTATTTCTAAATTCAGCACTATTGAGTGTTAAATAGTTATGGATTAATTTGACTGGCTACAACTTGTAAAACCCTGAGGCTAGCAATGATTTCTGGTTCAATGACAGTAAATTGAGACTCACAAAACAAGTTTAGCCTGCAGTTTAGGTGCCAGACTGCCATATACATACAGCATTGCACCAGCCAGATATGCAGCTGGGGTTGATACGATCTCAAATTGCATTTGATTTAATATCACTGTAATTAATTGTAGCTGCAGTTTAGAATCCATATGGGTGCATTGCAACTGCTGATCATTGTATCTGCAGTAACGATGGCTCTAATAAACCAGGCATGTTTCCTCGTTTTACTGGCTGTGGCTCAACTGCCTTCCCAACCTGTAACCACAGCCTCTGCTTTATGAATGTGTCAAACTGTTCCTCCACCACCACATAAACATCCACCCCCGGTACACACTCACAATCGCTTAATTCCATCAACCAGATCTGAATTGGTGCCTTGGTTTGAACTTAATGGGTGTTTAGACCATTTTCAACCTTTGACTATGAAATCCAGCATTTGAGTAGCAGTGCAGCTGTAGACCAGCAGAGGGCAGTGTTTGTGAATGAAATTCTGCTATAATGACACTGCTGGCTCAGATTTAACAGTGCTTGTTACTTTCCATATAAAACAGCTGTATTGGATGCAATGCAAGTGCATTACGTTAGAAGAAAACTGTAGTGTGTACTATTAGACTGCAGTTTAATTCAGTGACAGCCCAGCTAACTTCAAAGATTAAAAACTAAGTCAAGCAGACAAACATTTCGGCCAATGCCTTCATCAGGGTGTTTTACGTGATGAAACGTCAAATCGTTTCTCTGCTTTGATTTGATCACCTGGGATAAATGCAGCTGGATATTATTAGAGCACTTTACAGCACAGATGAACCTCCCTGGACTTCTTCAGCCCCGTGTTTATAGCACTGTCCCGGGATAAGCATGGATAGGTGGTTGATGCAATCCAGGGTCATTTCCCCAGTGCTGGAAAAACGCTCTAATAAAATCCAGCTGTGATGTATCGGGGAGAGGCTGATCAAATCGACCCCCTAAATCTTTCACGTTTTACATTACTGTCCATATAAGATGCTGGTTAACTATATTTTAACCTAGATTGTTACTGCACTTTCCTTGCAGCTAAACAGCTGCCACATTTCTTAAAACATGAATCCTGTGGTATAATGATGATTGTGGTACAGCATATGTATTTTTTTTCTATGAAGGACTAGACAGGGAAGCAAATGTACAGTTGGAAAATGGAAAACAATGATTTTGTAAAAACAGAATCAACTAGGAAATCCGATACTGTAGTTGCAATCTACTGTTATGTAGCTGTATTAAATGTACATTGTGTTTGTATATATGTGTGCATAGTGGCTGTATCTGTGTTGTCTCTGTGTAATATGCAAAGGAAATAATACATTTTGAGACTTACAGTACACAAGTGTGTTTGTTCATTACCTCCTTTGTTAAATGTACTAACATCATGTTGTCAGCATTACCATGGGATTGAATGAGGAATAGCTTGCCAGTGTGCTCTTATTTCTTTATTTCCTAACCACCTTCATTTGATTTGATGTATTTATTTCAAATCGCTGTGAATGATCGTTTTTTTAACCACTGTGCATCAAGGGTTTGGAGAAGCAGTTGAATACTGTCAGATAAATATCCCACCTATCTCTTTGCTCCCATCATATAATCTATATAGTTTCTTGGTTAAACTTTTAAGAAAAGTGCCTTTCCATTTGCATGATCTTATGTTATATAAGCATGCGTTATAAGTTGTGTTACCTGGTTATGATTTTTGCTGATGTTTTAAAGACTTTTCTTGAAATATTACCTAATCCGGCTGCTCATTAATATTATGAGATGTGAGAAAATGTTTTTTTTTACATCCTTGATTGTTGCCCCTTTAATTTCGGGACACAGTTTCTAGATTTTACATTTTGTTTCACTTTTGTTCTGTAACATGAATGCGTTTGTATCCACCTCACCACTGACTTGTAAATAAATAAAAATAATATTTTTCTGGAGAACTGAACTTGGAATTTGAGTGCAGGCTTTACTTGTTCTTGCCTATACTGGATCTTGCTATAAGGCAATACGTTCTTATAAGAAGAGGATTTAAACTGATAGCAAAATAACGCGTCAGAATAGTAGAGAATGAAATCTCAGCTTCATTTAACTGCACTATAGACAGTAGTACCCAGGTAAAATCACAAGTGTAGTGAAACACAGAGAAAACATGATAAAGCATAGATAAGGGGGCTTAGCAATTAAACGTAATTAAATCAAGCTTTCAATTCATGACACTTTTATTTACTGTTGGAACAGAAAGAGTTACAACTTAATTCCCATTGGCATGTCCTTTGATAAAGTCCATAAAGTTTTGTGAAAAAGCCCATTGCCCTTTATTAAAAACAATTTAAATAATCTGTAGCTGTTTAACATTCACTAAGTCGGAGGCCCATTTAACCCCATTTATCAACAATCAGAATCATTTTGACCTGATAGCCAGTTGCTTACACACCTCTAATGATTTCTAATGTATAGCTTTTCCTTTGACTATAGATAGTTAGGCTCATAATATATTAATGATATTAATGATAGTACTATCTGTTTTCTAATAAAAATCACTGGCTCAATTACTGTTATAACTATACAATAATTCTGATATTCTGCTAATTCACAGTTAGACCATGTTGACAGTAAATTGTACACATACTATAACAATACTTTTATTGCATCTGATTTGCTTGGAGTTCAGACATTCTGAGAGCCGGCCACGTGAGCGGTTTATACTTCAAGGGTTTAAAAGTCCCCAGGATGTGACGACTGAAATGCAAAATGATACAGAATTTATTAGTTAAGATAACTGTCATATTTCAAACCTGTACCAAGATGAATAGGTTTGTCTGGGTTACAAGGGGATCGGAGTCCTGCACACTCCAATCATTAGCTATACATATTCTAGGTAATGATTTCAAACACTGATATGCTGACACCACAGCACCAGAGCACCCAGACACAATTCAGGGGGCACCCTTTACAGTATGGACATTTATAGGACAAATATTTTTTTAGAAAGGGTAGAAAGGGAAGGCAGTGTTGGTAACTAGGAGGACTTTCGTTTGAATCCCGGACAACGAGGGGAAGACTTGTCACAGAATGTTATCCTTGGACTGAGACATGACATGGGAAGGATGAGAACAGTGGATAATATATAGCAGCCGAGGATGGTGATTTTCCATCAAAACAAGTGAAAACATGCAGAAGATCCCTGAATCCTGGCACATGGCTGTACAAGGAGCTTTAGCAGACATTAGAGATTTAGATTTGCAATAGATGCCATAAACCGGACGTGCAGCTGTTCCACGAGACTGTGAAACGATGTCAAAATAAAAATGCTAGAAAGGCATTACTAGTTACATCTTAAAAATATGAAAAACCTGGAATTACTTTAACCAAATAGGAATTACGTTTTGAATTTAAAATGCTTTTTTTTTTTTTTTTTACCCTTGAGTGCTATAAAACACATGTGAAGTGATACATGTTCATTTTACAAAACCAGTAACAATCCAGAAAGTTTGTTTAAGGACTCAGACACTTGTTTTATTTCATTTCCAAATTTCACTTTGTTGTAAAGACCCTGGCAAATCAGGAACACTTCAGTTTTGTTTTAAGTGGGTTTATATTTTTATATATACCTTATTTCAATAGTGTATTGTATTGACATTTTGTGATATTAGTTCTAATTATAATATGCAAATGTATTAACAAAATTAATACCATGTTTATTGAGCATAAAAAACTACTTATAATGGATCCCTAAACTAAAGAGTTTCTGATAATTCTTGCCTTTTGTGATTTTTTTGCCTTTTGTGGATTCAAGATTCATTATCGAATGGATTTCATTGCAAAATTACAAAAAACATGAATACGGATACCTATAACAGTAAAGTCAAATACAAGCTACAGGAAGTAGTTATAATTAAGAGCAGTAATAGAATATGGCAAGGTATGGACCAGTTCACTGCAAGTACAAGCTGATGTAAGTACTAGTACAGTTGTGTGCAATGTAGTCCAGTATAGTTGAGAGTTGTGAGGTTTACAGATGTTGCCTGTACAGGTGTGTCTTGAGGAGGCGGCGGAAGGTGGTCAGGGACTGAGCAGTCCTGATATTCGTGGGTAGGTCGTTCCACCACTGAGGGGCAAGGGTGGAGAAGGAGCGGGCTCTGGAGGCGGGGGAGCAGAGAGGGGTACAGCTAATGTGCCGGTGGTGGAGGAGCGGAGGGGGCGAGAGTGGGTGGAGGGAGAAATGATAGTCTGGAGATAGGAGTGAGCATGAACTAGGAGCTGTGTGGAGTAGTCAGTGAGGAAGGGGCGAATTCTGCGTATGTTGCTGAGGAAGAAGCGACAGGAGTGTAGAGATGTGCTGAGAGTAAGAGAGGTAGGGGTCAAGGGTGACACCGAGGTTCTTGGTGGTTGAGGAGGGAGAGGGTTGTGGATTCAAGACGAATAGATAGAGAGATCCGCGGTTGGAGAAGAAGAGGGGGGGAAGAAAAGGAGGTCTGATTTGGAGAGGTTGAGTTTGAGATGATGTGAGTGCATCCAGGAGAAGATGACTGAGAGACAGGTAGAGATACAGGAGGAAATGTTGGAGTCAGAGGGGGAAAAGGAGAGGAAGATCTGGGAATCACCAGCATAGAGATGATATGAGAAGCCATGGGAGATGAGGGGACCCAGGGAGTGGGTGTAGAGAGGAAGCAGGGGGGGTCCCAGGACTGAGGCTTGGTGGACATGTGTCGAAAGAGAGCAAGAGGCAGAAGGTGAGCCACGCCAGGACACCTGGTTCGTATGATCAGCAAGGTACGAGGAGAACTAGGCAAGAGCAGTGCTGGAGAGTCCGAGGTCAGCAAGGGAGGACAGGGGAATGGAGTGGTTGACTGTGTCAAAGGCTGCAAAGAGGTCGAGGAGAATTAGGACAGAGGAGAGGGAGGCGGCACAGGTAGAGAGTAAAGAGTTAGTGACAGAGAGAAGAGCAGTTTCAGTGGAGTGTGCTGGGTGAAAACCAGATTGGAGGAGGTCGAGCAGAGACTCTGTTGACAGGAAAGCAGAGAGCTGGTGGTGTACCACTCGCTCAAGGGTTTTAGAGAGAAACGGGAAAAGGGAGACAGGACAGTAGTTCTGGAGGGATGAGGGCGCAGTTCGGTACGAGCAGAGCAGAGCACGGAGGAGAGCCAAGGCTGGGACGGGGAGAAGCAGGCAGGTCGAGGGGTGAGAGGGCAAAGGGAGTCGAGACAGGAGGTGAGGGACGAGAAAAGGGTGGAGGCAGCCGAGTCTACAGAGTTGGAAGAATGAATCGATAGATGGGTGGTGCAAGAGAGCAGCGAGGAGAAGACAGAGGAGGAGAGGGAACGGAGGTTTTGACAGAAGGTGACAGAGGGGGTCGGCAGAACAGGAAGGGATGGGAGTGACAGACAGAAGGAGATATAGTAGTGATCAGAGATATTGAGAGGAATGACCAAGAGGGCAGGGGGGGTGAAGACGAGGTCCAGTTGACGGCCCGCTGTGTGAGTGGGGGGAGGAGAGTGTTGGCCTGTCCTAGTGTAGACTTACAGCCCTTTGGTGATAAGGCCCTTCGGTGAGCTGGCACCGAGTGCTGGTGCACCATCTTAGCGTCAGTGCTTACAGTGCCTTGCGAAAGTATTCGGCCCCCTTGAACTTTGCGACCTTTTGCCACATTTCAGGCTTCAAACATAAAGATATGAAACTGTAATTTTTTGTGAAGAATCAACAACAAGTGGGACACAATCACGAAGTGGAACGAAATTTATTGGATATTTCAAACTTTTTTAACAAATAAAAAACTGAAAAATTGGGCGTGCAAAATTATTCAGCCCCTTTACTTTCAGTGCAGCAAACTCTCTCCAGAAGTTCAGTGAGGATCTCTGAATGATCCAATGTTGACCTAAATGACTAATGATGATAAATAGAATCCACCTGTGTGTAATCAAGTCTCTGTATAAATGCACCTGCACTGTGATAGTCTCAGAGGTCCGTTTAAAGCGCAGAGAGCATCATGAAGAACAAGGAACACACCAGGCAGGTCCGAGATACTGTTGTGGAGAAGTTTAAAGCCGGATTTGGATACAAAAAGATTTCCCAAGCTTTAAACATCCCAAGGAGCACTGTGCAAGCGATAATATTGAAATGGAAGGAGTATCAGACCACTGCAAATCTACCAAGACCTGGCCGTCCCTCTAAACTTTCAGCTCATACAAGGAGAAGACTGATCAGAGATGCAGCCAAGAGGCCCATGATCACTCTGGATGAACTGCAGAGATCTACAGCTGAGGTGGGAGACTCTGTCCATAGGACAACAATCAGTCGTATACTGCACAAATCTGGCCTTTATGGAAGAGTGGCAAGAAGAAAGCCATTTCTTAAAGATATCCATAAAAAGTGTCGTTTACAGTTTGCCACAAGCCACCTGGGAGACACACCAAACATGTGGAAGAAGGTGCTCTGGTCAGATGAAACCAAAATCGAACTTTTTGGCAACAATGCAAAACGTTATGTTTGGCGTAAAAGCAACACAGCTCATCACCCTGAACACACCATCCCCACTGTCAAACATGGTGGTGGCAGCATCATGGTTTGGGCCTGCTTTTCTTCAGCAGGGACAGGGAAGATGGTTAAAATTGATGGGAAGATGGATGGAGCCAAATACAGGACCATTCTGGAAGAAAACCTGATGGAGTCTGCAAAAGACCTGAGACTGGGACGGAGATTTGTCTTCCAACAAGACAATGATCCAAAACATAAAGCAAAATCTACAATGGAATGGTTCACAAATAAACATATCCAGGTGTTAGAATGGCCAAGTCAAAGTCCAGACCTGAATCCAATCGAGAATCTGTGGAAAGAACTGAAAACTGCTGTTCACAAATGCTCTCCATCCAACCTCACTGAGCTCGAGCTGTTTTGCAAGGAGGAATGGGCAAAAATTTCAGTCTCTCGATGTGCAAAACTGATAGAGACATACCCCAAGCGACTTACAGCTGTAATCGCAGCAAAAGGTGGCGCTACAAATTATTAACTTAAGGGGGCTGAATAATTTTGCACGCCCAATTTTTCAGTTTTTTATTTGTTAAAAAAGTTTGAAATATCCAATAAATTTCGTTCCACTTCATGATTGTGTCCCACTTGTTGTTGATTCTTCACAAAACATTACAGTTTCATATCTTTATGTTTGAAGCCTGAAATGTGGCAAAAGGTCGCAAAGTTCAAGGGGGCCGAATACTTTCGCAAGGCACTGTATATAATGCTCTACAGGGTGAAAGGTGGGTGCTGTAGACAATTGTTTGTAAATTATTCTTTATCCAGTCAGCTGTGCCCTGTGCGAGTTGGTCGATTGTTACACCAACACAACTCGCTCACAATATTTCTAATTGCCAGGCCAGAAACGTAAAAAGTACATTCCAAAGGAAGCCGTTCTGAACTTAACCTTATACAGTAGCATATACCATTTCATTTCTTACATGTTAAATATCCTAAAGTGACAGCAGTACCACTCTCTTCCCCACATTGCTACCTGTCCAGTTGTATTGCTTTATGACACACCTTTTTTTTTTCCTGTAGGTCTGTGGTCTTAAGGAAGGACATTAAGGAGTGTATTATGCGAAACAAAGTGGCACGCACCCATACCTTTGCAATTATGTCGCTTTTAACTTGATTTATGCCTCTTCTAACATCAGAAGTAAACTTTTTTTTGAGACACAAATGTACTTTGTTTTTGAGTATTCACTTGCTAAGGCAAACTCCTGAGTCCTAAACTTAATGCACTGTTTTTGTATAACAGTACACTTAAGCAATTAGACACGACAATGTTTGCTTTGCTGTGAAGTTACCGCAATACTAGGTGCGTTGCTAAGCACCAGGCTGAAGAGAAACAGCCAGTGCTCTGCTGTCTAACCTCTTCACTGTTTGGAATCTTGCTCTACCAATCAAAGTGCTCTGTTCACCCAAGCCATTTTACAATGTGACACACAGATCTGGTTATAAGGCAGCACGATTGTGGCTCTCATTTTTACAATAAAGGTTTTTTTTGTTTTTTTTTTCCAAGTGGAAACCTCTTGTGAAGAAATCCAGGAGAGACACACTCAGAGGCCATTCCTCATTTAATCTCATGATGTTCAGAACATTTCTATACTAACCCTATACTGTCACCTTTCTGTATATCTGTCTAATGTATCAGTTTCTTGTAGATTGTCAGCAGCCTGTTCCCTCAATATCGCCACTCTCCCCACAACTAAGGCGAGGGCTGAAATCTCAAACCGCCAGGTAATCTTTTAGCCGACTAGTCATAACTACCCACTCAGATGCATGTGGTGTTCATAGAACAAGTATCAACCAACTTGCATTCACTCCTAGCACGCCGATTCAGTGTTGCATGGAACAACCACGCACAGAACTCCAAAGATCCATAGCACACAGCCAATGTATTCCACTCTTATTCACTTATTATATATATATATATATATATATATATATATATATACAGTACACTGAAATAAATACAATGTTTACAACAACCTCATTTTTTGCCCTTTTTTGTTTTTCAGCATTATCACAGTTGATGTTGTTATTTGCATAGGTTACGCAGTTGGAAAATGCTGATGAACACTTATATTTATTATTTGCTGAAGTTCTGAATGACCACAAATATTTGCATGTACTTTATAATACCTATTTAAAGATACAGTCGCATCCTATTAAAAGTGTTACCAGTCAGCATCTCAAAACAATTTGCATAAAAAGCACAATAATATCATAAGGAGACAGATGTCCCTGATCATATAGAAAAAACTGAGCAAGCTGGTAACGACGTGCTGGTCTCCCGATTCGACCTCACACACTCAGGAATGCCTTTAGCTTGCAGTGTCTGTTGTAGATGTTTGTTGCAGTGAGCCCGGGGCTGTACGGTTTTATTTAATTGAGTCATTTAGCCCTTGGAATAGGGTTGTCCAGACAACCCAATTAAAAGAAAGTACAGTATAGTCATTGTGAGTTGAGTGCCAGCACGTATTTCCTCTCCCTTACATAATTCATAATCATTGTATGACTGGTCATTGAACCATTCCCATGTCACATCATTAATTTAGGAAAAGATCTGAGAACTCCCTATACCTCCTATATTTGTCTATATTGTATACTCGCCTTAAAAATACACTCCTGCTTATTATCAAAATAATAATAATAATAATAATAAGTATAGTAAGCGAATAGGCTAGTATAAACCACGAAACAAGCTTTTTAAATAAGAGACGTTACCTTCACAGACGAATTATTAATAATGTTACGGAAACGCCTGTCCTGTGCTTGTCAGACTCAATTAAAAAGCTATTGCTGACAGATCCTTGACATCTCTTAGTTTAACAGACAGTCCTGTACCATACATGTCTCTCACTAAGCGGTAATTACACTGTAGTTGCATATTTTGTAAATACACAACCACGTGTGTATTTACAAGTAGTTAATATGTAATTAAGTATGTTACGGCATTGTAACTACACCACAATATATGCAATAACTTAAAGTTTTACTGTTTATCACATTCTAATTTCCTTTACCATCACTAACAAACTCATGCACTGTCCTTATTAAGTCCAGTTCTGTTTTATGTACAGCACAGTCTTCTGTCATGTGTTTCACACTATTACTGTTACAGTGCTAACTTACTTCATTACAGCGTGGCGTGCACAGAGCCTATATTTCTTATTTGTTTTGTTTTTCTTCTTGAAACTTGCAGTCCTAGTGTACCGGTAGCTCTTCAGGAAGAACAGGCGCATCCCAGCTCCCCGTGTGTACCCCTCAACTGCCTGTCTAAGCCTCCTCCCTACCCCTAGCCCTGTGCAACAGCTCAGCCAGAGAACAGCGCCCAGGAGCCCGGTGAGGAGGGCTGTGCCACTGACCAGCCAGAAGGGCTTCCATGCTCTATTGCATAGTGACGCCAGGCTCAGACTACTACCAACCTAAAGACTGAAACCGTACGAGAAGTCGAAAGGACACATGCACAGGGGTGGCACAGGGCTTATCCAGGGAGACTATATTTGAAAGAACGTTTATTTATTTATTTATTATTTATCTATTTATTTCTGACCTTCAATAGAAACGCGTGGAGAAACTCATACCAGATCTTCCCTCCTTGATCTGAGCTGCAGTAAGGGACTTCGGTCAGAACTTGAATCAGACATGCCAGGTGAAAGAAGTGTTTATGAAGCTTATGCATCCAGCTACGCATCAGGAGTGTTTCCATCTGTCACCAGAAATAGCTCGGATTAAATCAAAATTAAGGCAGCGCCATTGCCATTATAAAGTATTGCTATGGAGGCGCCATAAACTTTGATTTGATGTAGGCCCATGTTGTTATTGCCTATAAAACCTTGCACACAGCAGGGATCCATGTAAATAAACTGTCACAGGAACCAAAAATGAAAACCTACAGTGAAATAACGATTCGTACTTAAAACCAGTTCAATGTTATTCCATGAATTAAGTATCAATTCAACAACAAACCTGGGTAGGATCTTGTATTCGCAGATATGGTTTAAAACCTGCAATCCACACGCTTGTCTCTATCTCGATATGGTTTAAAACCTGCAATCCACACGCTTGTCTCTATCTCGATATGGTTTAAAACCTGCAATCCACACGCTTGTCTCTATCTCGATTGTTCATTTAGTTGTTCAAAGGGAACAAAACAATCTCCACCTGAATTAGATTTTGGATCTCTCAAATAAACGGGGCGACGTTTGTAATTACTCGACAGCCACTTCAAACTTGACCCTGCTGCGCATTAGACCAGCGCATTGGGAGTTAGACAGTGTTACTTTATTTGCAATGTTAAGAGTTCTGTAATTCTGCCTCTACATGGTTTATGTACCACAGGTTATTCTGTGGATGGAGTCTCTTCCACAAACATGTATTTTTTTTATCAGTCAGTTGCTTCTCAATAACAAAAAAAAAAGATCTCTGCCTTATTTCTGGGAGGGGGATTTTAGTATAATTTAATACTAACCAAAATGCCACATAATGTATGTTCGTGTTAGGATAAGACACACAAAGGAATTGAAATAGTGTTTTTTAATATATATTTTTTGTTATGTGTTTTTTTTTTTTTTTAATTATTATTAATATGATCATATATTCCGTTGAAGTATATTTTGTGTTCCATTTTTCTTTTTTATTTAGTAAAGAGAGAATACAACGCTGAGGACTGGTTCCTGTAGTGGAAACAGTGGTAGGCCGGAGCTGTTTTTATTGCACAAAAAAATAAATGGTTGAAAATGGAGTGTATTTTCTAGTCACTCAAACGACCTGCGTTTCTTTGTTACTGACTTCTAGCAAATGTGTTACTTTGATGCCTTTTTTAAATGCAAATCAGTTTATTATTCTAGCTCCTTTTTTTGTTGTAATAACAAGGTGTAAGGAATATTTATTATAAAATCGTTAATTTATATAAAAAAGAATAGGTGCTATGAATAGCTATTTAAAGGGTACATCATTTCATGCAAACATTTATGCAATTGTAGGGTTTTACTGTCATTCTAACATACCAGGAAGCAGTTAACATTCCCAATGTTTCCATATATATATATAGATTTAACGAGAAATAAATGTGTGGTTACCATGGTTACCATTTCCCTTGATAAAGGTATGTTGACTCTTTGAGCAAAAACGTATGCTATATTAAATATACACCACCTGGCCACTTTATTAGGACCTTTACCTAATACTGTGTTGGGACAGTCCTGCTTGTCCTGATCACAGCCTTGACATGATGTGGCAGAGACTCCACATGGTGCCCGAAGGTGTCTTGAGGGATGTTAATGGTGCAGTGAGGCGAATGCATGTTTCAAGTTCATCCCAAATCTAATCAATTGGATTGAGATCTGGGAATTGTGGTCCATGTCCCACGACTGAAACCATTCACACACAGTTCTGGCCAGGTGGATGAGTGTGCTATCATCTGGGAAGCAGCCACCATCATCAAGGTACAAGTTGGGTGGACTTCATCTGCAATGATGCCGAGGGTAAACTGTTAGCCTTCTAGAGCAATCAAAGATAAACCTGGAGAACAAACCCCACACCCGAGCCAAAACAGAATGGGGCAGACATGTCCTAATAAAGTGGCCAGCCTGTGTATGTTGTTCACTGTTTTAATTTCTTTACTGTAAATGAAGTTTGTTTGGGCAACCCCCACCCCCCAAATAAAAGGTTGTGTTTACTCCAAACAAACATTATTCACGGTATCAAAATTACCAAAGAGCATTGGAAAGGTCAACAGTGATGGATCGGGCTGCACTTTTTTTTTACTTTCGTTGTCTTTAAATGAAAACTTTGAAAACTACGCAAAAATGTCAACAGGGATAAAAAGGTGCTTATTTTGAGACGTAGCAATGTGCACACTGTTCTGTAACTAACAAAGAGAGACTGTTACTGTTAACACATCTACAAGTTTATTTGTACCCTGCCAAACTGACTGAGAAGAGTTACTACTGTTGGACAAAACAGGTGCCTTCATCTTTCCCATTGCAAAAACATAGAAGCTGGAGATTGACAATTAAAGGTTGTTTAAAAAACAGCATGGTTATATAAAAAATACATTTGCAGCAAGCAAGTAAAAAACATGTTGATGGATTTGTTTCAACAGTGCAATAAAGGCTTTAAGCAAACATCATGGTGACGTTCAATAAAGCACCATTCTTACCAAGCACAAAGAGGGACATAACATGGACACAAACCTACAGCTCTACATTATTATACCCGGGTAAACACTCTCAGATGGACTCCTTGTCCAAAGTGTGCCTATTGAACCTGGAAAAGCAGTTTGTATGCTCCAAGCCGAGGCAGAATGGGAGTACAAACAACAGGAATTCTAGTCAGAAGCCGAAGTGATACAGATGACAGATAGTCAAATACTGTATTTATTCAGCAAGATTTTTTTTTTTTGAGTTGCACATTTCTTCAATCGCCCTTTAAATCAGCAGACAATACTGACACACAGTAATCAAATGAGATTTCCCTCTAGTTTTGGCAAATTGAAATCATATCAAAAGTATTCAACTGCTCCTTCATACAAAAAAAAGAATATACCCGATAAATTAAAAGTAAATGTACTACCTTGTTTCCAATTAAGGTCTTAAAGAATAGGTATGTTGGTAATGCAGTTAAATGTATACAGCCTACCATCTAGACAAAAGCCATTGTACTCCAGTATTGTGGAAGTCGAAATACACCACACTGTCAAAGAAAGACAGTAATGAATTCATCTGTTGTGTTCCTCGGTTTCTTTTTTCATTGTTTTGCACATTTGCTTTTGTTTTTAATTGCAGTCACCAAATAAATATTTTACCAACCTGTTGTGTAAATGATGTTAAGCCCCATGTGACAAAATCATAAATGTGTTTGCTTGCATGAAGTTTTGAATCACTCAGCAGTATTTTTAACATGACCAGTTGGCTGGACAGTTCTCATTTCCAGCCCTATGTAAACTGAAAATGGGACTGTCTGCAATTGACATTCCCAGGTTTTGGCGTACAGAGCAGCAGGTTGATAAAAATGTGCTTCCCTGTCCCAAGCCTGCCAGCTCAGTCCTCATAAAGCAGGAAATAAATAAAATCTGCATTGTTCTCAAGTGATGGTTTTGAGTAGGGGGCTGAATTAGGATACATCTTAGATGGTAGATTGTACTGTAATCACCATCTTAAAATGTTAAGTAACATAAGATGAATGACTTTTAAGTTGCATGAATATTTTTTTTTACTTGATTAGCCATCCAATTGCTACTGATGTATTTTTTCTTAAATTCTAAGTGTAATACTGTATGTGGGAGTGTTAAGACAGAAGGAATTGTATGCCTTTGAGATTCATTTTATTTAGAGCTGCATTCTCCATGGTGAAGCATTTGGGAAATGTCAGGTGGTCGAGAAAGCTTGACGCAGAATAACCCTATGTTGTCAAGGAAGTCTTTCCGTTAAGGAGAACGTGTAAGAAAGATAGAGATGTTGGTTGCTTTCACTACACACTAGGAAAACAGACTGAGTGTCAGCAAAACGGCTGCCATTTGTGTGATACTTATTCTCAAGTGAATGGAACATTTCTTCCTGTTGTTTGTTAAGCTTTACTCTGGCTGTTTGTACAAGAAAAGTTCCTGTTGGATGGAAACTGAGTCACCACCACTGCAGAAAAAACAAAAAAAAGATAGATGGCAATATGCTGTACTGGGTTTTACATTTGTATTTCTTCTTAAATTTACAACAGTGTTATGCATACCTGTTTCCTGATTAAATAAATGGAAAATCATTTGACTGTTATTGGAATTCTTTCTTTGTCTGTGTGTCTTTGTTTCTTCATAGAAGACTGAAAAAATGTATTGCTGCAGGGCAAAATATCAGAAACCCCTGCCAGGATCCCTGATGAGGAAACCCCTTTAAATGTATGCAATAAAGCAAAGATAAGTACACAAGAGGTCATTCCGCACTGCTTCAGATGTCATTTCATTGTGTTTTTAAATTGGTTCTGGGTTCGGTTGCTACAATTTTGTTTTGGCTTCAGTTTGAGATCCTCATTCCATTCAAATCATGTGACAAGGTGGCCTATCAGCTCTGTTGGTCCAACCTACTCTGTCTGCAGAAATGTAAAGTAGGTGGGGCTGGCATGGTTTGAATAGGCATATTGTCACATGGCTTGTATGGAATGAGAAACGGTTGTTCAGTCCGGGCACTTAGGATGCCCCAGACAGGCTCAATGCCAGGTAAAGGCAGATTTAAAGAAAGTTTTAAATAACTCGATACTGCAGCAACAGAACCCAGAAATCTCTGCAATTTCACCCATTCCAAGTTTTACTACAAACTTGCTTAGCTCAGGTGTGTCTTATTAAACTCATAGTGAAACCAGGAATGGATCAAACTGACTCAATGCAATGATTGTCTTACTTATATCCCAAAATATCGACTCAAATGCAAAACATCCTGTTTATAGAGACGGCCTGCCCACAATACCAAAGCGCTGCTTGAAATTGCTTGACAGCCTCCAACAACACATTCTGAAATCTGGATTTTCCATTGAAGTCACCCATCCAAGTACTGACCAGGCCTAACCTTTCTTAGCTTCTAGAGCTATCCTGCGCATGCTCCAAGCTCACCTAGGTGTGGAACACACCACCTGTTCTGCAATATATATATATAACCAGTGAGACTCGACGACAATACCAGGAGTTTCTGTAATACAATCACACTTCAGCACAGGTAA
The DNA here is from genome assembly GCF_902713425.1 of Acipenser ruthenus. Lineage (NCBI taxonomy): Eukaryota > Metazoa > Chordata > Actinopteri > Acipenseriformes > Acipenseridae > Acipenser > Acipenser ruthenus. Next base: position 18,273 of record NW_026708594.1, read on the forward strand.
GAAGCATTGCACACGAAACACCAAGGACCAACCAAAGTCTCTTATTAATGATATTCTCAGAACTTCAACATGAAATAAACAAAACGTTTACTGAAGAAAGTAAAAAAAAAAAAAGAAATTGCCTTGGAAATTAAATACTGTACTAACAGAGAGACGCCACAAGGGGGAGCTAGAGCTTTGCAGCCACTGTGAGTGCAAACGAAAGTGCAGTTTCACATTTTATGAATGGCATATATAGCATACAAAGAACACCTTGTAAATAATGTGTCCCATTTTAAAGTGGCGTATCTGTTTAAAAGCAAAAACTATTGTGTATTGAGATCAGTTCTTATTTGTCACAATAAAACAAGGTCTAACCCAGGGATCTGATTCAAAGCAAGATGGTTATTAATTTAGTAACAGCAGTTTATCATTTATATGAATGTGGTAATAGCAGTTTGGCATTTTATGTCATTTTGACACAGTACAGTCCAGTTGAACTCGGAGAAGGGCATCCACATGAGCGAGATCTGAAGCAAATAGGAATGGATTTGTGAAAGAGTACGACTGACGCCAAACAGTTCCTAAAAGGCCTGAGTCTCACTACAACCGAGTGACACTTGACATGCATGAGTGCTGCATGCATTAAATATAATGGGTACTACAAAACACTGCAGCCTTAGCACTTGCAAGGGAAACTGCTACGTTTCACAAAACTTTGGAGAGTAACTTAGAAACTCTTGGGCTGATGCAACCGTTTACAGTGTCATATCAGATGTAATTGAGTTGCAAAGTTGTGCTGTAGCAGTCAATACAGCTACAGGGATGGAAATACTGTAAGACTCCCATTGCATAGCAGTTTGATCCATTCCTGGTTTTAGTATGAGTCTAATAAGACACACCTGAGATGTTACCTATTGATGTGGCAAATTAAGATAGTACTAAAACCTGGAATGGGTGAAACGGCTATGCAATAGGGGTCTTATTACCATCCCTACTAGAACGGCACTCTCAGCTGCACTGCTCCACAATCACGTACATATTCATTCATGTTCAGCAAACAAAGAAAAAAAGGAGCCTCTTTTCAGGATATTCTTACAGACTCCAACATCTCTGCTATTTTTCTAGTCTTTTAAGCTAACAGCGATCTTAAATATGGGAGAGCCCTTTAAACACGACAATATTACAATCAACAGTTAGTTACAGCGCATTGAACTGAACTTCGGTTTAATTATTTGTCCCTATGTATTACCTTAAACTTATCTTAAAAAAGGGAACACAGAATGTCAAAAGCTAATGAAAAGGTGGGAACCGTAACAAGAAGCTGGCTTGGAGATGTCCAGGCAATGTTACCTTACCTGCGCCGCCAGGTAACATGAACAATACCAGGCAATTCGAAAGAGCCAATTAGATTGCAAGGGGGAGGGTCTTAGACATCCAAGGGGACTGCAGTCAAGATATGGCGGAGACGTTCGAGTGTGGAGGGCGATAAATGTCAATTCATGAATATTTATAGAATAAACAGAACACTGCATTGAGAAATAGCGCGGTGTCAGGGTGGCAGCTCGGTTGGTGCAATGCTACACGAGTAGAGAAAGCTGAAGTCATGCAGGAAGCTCGACCGATAAGATATGGAGTTGAAACCACAACAAAAAGCTGCTGTTTTTATTCTTACCTGTATGGGGAGAACCAGGCTATGTAATTCTGAAGAAACAAGCTCCATAAACAGCTCAGCAGAGTGCAGCAGGGGGAACTGAGATCTATGTTTCCCAAACAAGAGGGAGTTTAAATTAGTCGGAGGAAAAACAACATGAAGGGAGAACGCAACTGAGGAAAGCGATACCTGCTTGCAGCACAGAACGGCGGTGGATTTAACATTTAGCTGAGTGAGATTGGAAACGAAAAGCGAGTTTTTAAAAGTATGGATGACTTCAGAAGGGTTGCATTCAGAAGGAAGGGTAATACCTGGGCACAACATTCCCAAGATGTGCTGTCAGGGAGGGGACATTCGGAGGAGAGGGTGTTGGGTAAGTGTCCGCACATGTATGGTGGTCCTGGTAATAGCGACCCGTTCAGTAGGCTTGCGTCTTTTGTGGTAGGACCAGGTAATAATAATAGTACATGTATTTTGTATAGCGCCTTTCATTGTTATTTATTTCTTAGCAGACGCTTTTATCCAGGGTGACTTACAATTGTTAGAAGATATCACGTTATTTTTACATACAATTACCCATTTACACAGTTAGGCTTTTTGGAGCAATCTAGGTAAAGTACTTTGCTCAAGGGTACAGTACCACCTGCGATTGAACCCACGACCCTCCGGTCAAGAGTCCAGAGCCCTAACCACTACTCCACATTACAGTTATCTCAAAGCACTTTACAGGTAAGATAAAAACAATTAATACATATTAAAAAACAATAGACTGGTCTTTAGACCAGATTTAAAAGCCTCAATAGCCTCAAAATCCTGCAAATGTGTCGGCAAATCATTCCAGTGGCGAGGGGCCACATACAAAAAGGCAGGGTCGCCCATCGTGCGCAGCCGTGTCCTAGATACAGTTAGTTTGGCACTACTGTACTGGCAGATCGCAAATTGCGCTGGGTCACATAGTGACAAAGCATATCCTTCAAGTAAGTTAGACCCACCATGTAAAGACTTTGAAGGTAAACAGCAAACTCTTGTAATCAGTTCTGTATTTAACCGGTAACCAGTGAAGAGATGCTAAGATTGGTGATATATGGCTGTGCTTTCTTGTTTTTGATAGCACCCGTGCAGCACTATTGTGTACATATTGCAGCCTTTGAATAGATGTTTTAGAAACTCCAACAAGCAAAGAATTACTATAGTCCAATCTAGATGAGATGAAGGCGTGTATTATCTGCTCTGCATCAGGCAATGATAAGGATGACCTCAGGCGAGCAATGTTTCACAAATGTAAAAAGATAACTTTGCAAGTATTCTTGATGTGAGCCTCAAGACAGTGTTGTGTCAAACCTCACACTTAAGTGTGTCACTTCAGGGATTAGCCTGATCTCACGTCCATCAATTAACAACCTGAAATGATCAACTGTACTAACCTGGGGAGAGTACACCCTAACATGACCTCTGTCTTGCTACAATTTAATTGCACGAAATGTTTCTGCCTCCAAATTTTTATATCAGTCAAACAATTATTAAGCACAGAAACAGCCAAACAAACATCAAGTTGAGTTTGGAGATATATTTGCGTGTCATCGGCATAGCAATGATATTGAATTCCATAACGACTGATTATATGACTAAGAGGGAACATAGAACAATAGAACCGGTCCCAGAATAGAAACCTGGGGAGCACCAGACGTAACCTGATATCGGAGTTATAACCAGCGAAGGTGACAAACTGTTTTCGATCGGACAGTTAGGAATGAAACCACTTAAGTACAGTACCAGAAAGCCCAAATATGCCCTTTAAACCAGGGGTTCCCAAAGGTGGGCCGCGACACAGTCCCGGGTGTGCCGTGGGAGCAATTACAATAAGTTTTGCAAAGTATAAAGAACAAAAAAGGCAGCTACAGGAGTCTGAATGCATTTGTACCGTGGGCTCAGTTTTGAGGAGCTGGAATTGGTTTTTCTTTAGTAGAAACGTTTTCATGCTAACTTTTGTACTTGATAACATTCATTTAAAAATTAAATTGATGCATATGATGAATACGTTTTTTTGTGACTAATTAGCTGTTAACATTTAAAATATTAAGAACTTTGACATATGTTTCAATAGTAACTAAATCATGTTATTAAAAACTCAAATCTTGTTACATAGAGGTGATTGATTTATTAAAATGTTTGGATATGCTGTTATTTTTATGCTGTTATTTTTTATTACTTACTGGCTCGTTCACAGTGGTCTTAAAATAACGCTAGAATATGTTTTGTTGGATAATAATAATAATAATAATAATAATAATAATAATTAATAATAATAATAAAAAACGTTTTCTGACTGATTCAAATTTCGCCGCAAATGGATTTAAATTAAAATTAAATAAATGCAAGTTGTATTTAGTTGCACAGAGTAGTGGCGAAAAAAGTATCTCATGCAAGGCTCTCGTTTCCCTCTATTGTGCGCATTCGTCTTTTTTTGTGCATGACAGTTCAGCGTGAGAGGTAACGGTTCGACGTTTTAGTTAGTGTGTTAATTCCTGTTATGGTATTCATGAATGGGAATAATAAGAGACTTCTTATTCTTCTTTCTTGGTTTGATGACCAAGAAAAATAACTGCATTTTTAAAATGTTCAATTTATACAAAGTTGCCTAATTTTAAAGGTTTGTCATACACACCAGCAGAAACAAAGCATACACCCATGTTGATTTTTGAAGACAGTATAATGTTCATATTTCATATTTTCAGGAAGCAAGGCTGTTGAGTTGTTTGAATTTTCACTTTCCTAAATCAATAAATCATAGTAAGTACTGCTGTAGCTGTTTCTTAATGAACATACAAGTAATTCACATATACAACAATGTGGAATTCTGTACTTGACTGTGGTAACACTCTGCAGAACTTCCAAAGGCCATGCAACATTGTTTTGTCTTTTCACGTGGCAGGCAATGGCTGACATGCCTGTACTGGTAACCTAAAAATATTCATTTTTGGTGAAGTTTATAATAGGAAGCAATGGCTGCCAGAAATGTTAAATAGTAAAAAATCAACTTCAATCCAGGGTAGACTTAAAAGTCTTCAAATTACCTGGTTATTTATTTATTTTGTTATATCTTTGTTAAAATTGCACAATTACATACAAATGTTGCAATTAGCAGATTGGAGATAAAGAGCTGATGGGTGTTTTTTTTTCTGTGATTCCGATTCTCCAGCTTATCTCTGGGACTTATTTGTATTTCAAAACCATATGAACCATTTTTTTGTGTCTGAATGATCAGCATTCAGGTATTTGTGCTGTGTGTCGGTGCAGTGTGGTTTTTAGTATTTCGCTCAGGTCTGATTTACAATGCTGCAAGGATGGAAATAAGGCAAGGATGCATAGTAGTTTCACCCTTTCCAGGTTAATAGGAGCTTGATTAGCCACAGTGTATAGGTAACAAGCTCAGGTGTGTGTTATTAAGCTCATAGTGAAACCAGGAATGGATTGCTGTGCAATGGGAGCCTTATTTCCAACCCTTTAGAGTTAAAAGGAGATGTGCTAGAAGTTTGTGTGTGTAAAGTATTTGAAACACACCCCAAACCAATTTAAATACTTGTCAATACTCATTTCTATCCCTGCTGATGTTCTTGGAATGGCCTCCATGTTCGTAAATGTTCTTAATGCCTTAAATGTTCGTAAATGTTCTTAAATCTTTCTTAATGTATAATATTGATAATTAAAACAATCTTTGACAGGGGTGTGCCAAATGGAAGCATAATCTGACGCTTGTGATCTGTCATTCTGAAGCTTGTGGATCATGTGTGCTGTCAAAATAAACTAGCTGCAAAGTAAGACAGAGGGTGTGTTGTTTGTTTGTTGAAATGCTTGCAAGGAAGGCAATTTCAATTGAAGTAAAACGGAATGATAGACTAGCCAATATCTGATTTGGGGCCAAATATAATCAGAGTCTCAGCTCCAATCCAATCTCTAAATACGGCTGTGAATATTTGTATTGATTTATTGCTTGAGAAATAAAGTGTATGCACTGACTGACTAACAGAATTGAGAATGCCTTGGTCTGCAAAGGGTCACATTTATGTCTATACTGATAAGTATAATATATACATGTTTTTTGGAAGAGTACCAGGTTTAAGGACACACCTTAGTTGAGTTATAGTTGGGTTTACTGATTTTTCACTTTATAAAGGGCACATTTCAGTATTGATCTGTATTTAATTCACCTGTGCTACACTTTAGTCACATGTTTTTATAGGCCAAATTGGTTAATTAACGTGAATCTGTTACAGCTGCACCAGTTCACTGCAGCTTCAATTTAACAGGTGAGTATACTCGATTACAACTAAATATTTTTGTTTAATTGTATTAGGTGTGTAATCGCTTCACTTAGTAGATTCATCTGACACTCTGCATTCAACTCTGTGCTGTGCCTCAAACAATGGCAGGCACACAATGAAACTTGCAGGAAATGTAGATAAGGGTCTAGGCTATAATCTATCAAACACTGACAAAAAACCAACGTATGCGGTTTGACCTGGGTGAGGTCAAAGGTCACAGATTTACACAACTTGATCTTGTATTTCACATCAATTTTGATCTAATGAATAGATAGTCCTATTTGAGAGGTTTAAGACGACACCAACACCAGCTTTCTATGTTAATCATGGAGGAAGTTATGACCATGTAAAGGCAGGGTGGGTGTCCAAATCAGGTCAAGCTTTGATGACCTATCTCATGAATGGGATGTCACGCATGCCTAAAATGTACACTGTAACCACTTCCCCCAAAGGAAGTTCGAGGGTTTTTGGTGATTGATTTCATAAGGAGTGACCCTACGCTGTAAAAGGATTATTCACGGTATTTACTTTTTTCTCCATAATGAATTCTCAACAGTCAAGCCACATACTTTTCAATAATGTGAGTGAGAAAATATGTACTCTGTGTTTGGCACAGGTTACGAATGAGTAGGTGTGAGAGACTAATGGATATTCTCAGAGCAGACACTGAGAAAATGAAAGCTTGTTTCATAATCTTTTTATATGTCAAAGGATCAGCTTTGAGAGCATATTGCTACGCAGAGGAAAGTACCCGGATTGGCCCGCTGAAGAGAGCACAGGCTCAAAGCAGAACCTCTTTCCTGATCCCTATCTTTCATTTTACAGCTTTACAGAGTTGCTTTCAGGATTAGTTTGACTGATTCATTTATTATCAGCTTGTATTTTTTTCCTGTAGTACGATTCTGGTAGATTAGACTTGTACCTGTAGTTCTTCTTTATCCCAATTGGAATAAACATTTCACTGATGTAAAAGCATAATGCAGTATATCTACATTGCCCCTATGTCCTTCTTGCACTGCAGCTTGCACTGCTTTGTACTGTGATTCATCAGAAACTACCTTGTTCGCTACCTTGTCTTCACTTAAGGTACTTTGAGTTGAATTCATGCAGTTCCTCCTTCTTTCAAGTCAAGACAAGGAAAAACGCTCTTCCATGAAAATGGTGCATTTGTTCCATTGATAAATCACCAATGTCAGACTTCTGGCAAGCCCAAAATTGTTGAGGTAATGGGTCCATACTTCCTAATACACAACAGTTTGGTCATCAAAAAGTCTTGACAAATGTTACATTTTCATGGAATGGCTTAAGAAATTAAGCAGTATTTTTCAGGATGGATGTTTAAGGTAAAAAGCTTTGTAAAATGTATTTAAAACTACACAGGGCATTATGTCTTTAGATCTAGTACTTCCTATGTTTCCTAGTTACAGAAATAACTGCTAGTTGCTGATGTAGATCATCAATAAACTCTTAAACCCAAGGAAGTTAAAAAGAACAGCACTTCGAATGAACTGGATATCGTACCCTTTCTGTTTTAGTAATAACAGTACATCTGGAGGTGTGGACAATACAGTAGTGAATTGAGCTAGTTCATGATGGAAAACTACTGACTTCATTCAAACAGACTAATTATGCATAAGTCACCACTAAATAGAAATAGAAGATGGCAATGTGCAGTCAAATATCACATTCAAATGAGTTGTGGACTAATCTGATGTTTTGCTTGCATCCACGATGCAACAAACCAATCCCCATGTGTTTTTTGATTTCTTTTTAAATCCGCTTCAACACCTCAGAACTCAATTGCACTGAAACTAAACCTTGATTGAGACTGGACACAAGGGGAAAAAAACATTTAAAACAATGCACGGGACTGGCTATTGACGGTAATCAAACCGTTAAGTGCATCGATGGATTGATGCATGACTCCAGCCTCGTTGTTTCTATTATGCTGTAGTCTGTAGCAAATGCTTGATCCTTTTTAAATAGACACGAATTTCATGCTACAGTAAGCTTTAAAATGCTTAATGTTGTATGTATCCATGAACAGCAACTTTCCTTTTTTTTTCTTGAACGGATTCCAAACAGTGAGCCGCTGTGTGGTCCAGTGGTTAAAGTCCGGGGCTTATAACCAGAAGGTCACCGGTTCAAATCCCACCTCTGCCACTGACGGTCACCTGTTCAAATCCCACTCGCTGTGTGACCCTGAGCAAGTCACTTAACCTCCTTGTGCTCCATCCTGCGGATGAGATGTTAAATCAATGTCCTGTTGTAAGTGACTGTGTATACAATGCACAGTTCACAGCCTACCTCTGTAAAGTGCTTTGTGATGGTGGTCCACTATGAAAGGTGCTATATAAAGATATTATATTATTATCCACAAGCTGTAATAAATGTACAAATAAATCTGTTTTCTGTTAACTGTGGGGTAAGCAGTCAAGCATGTATTTCTGCAGAACTGTGCTGTCTCTCTCTCTCTCTCTCTCTCTCTCTCTCTCTCTCTGTCTCGTAGGCCTGTGTTTTTTATAGTTTGTGACAACAGGGCTTTGTTGAGATATGTGCAACACACTCCTCTCCCTTCTCCAAAGACAATACTGTTGCAGTTCGGCATATCTTGGTTCAAATTCAGAACACTCAGTGAGACACACACACACACACACACACATCTTCTTGTATAAGAGATGCCATCTCATGCAGTCTGGGCGAGAGGAAGGTTCTGGCTGCTCAAACTGTGCGAAATCTCTTATGCATTACAGAAATAACAGATTTCATTTTGAGGTGTTTTAATTAGTAAATTTGTTTAATTATTATCTTTTCGGAAAATATTGTTTTTGCTTCTTCTTATTTTTAACTGTATAGTAATAATGAGAAAGATACCTATGGAGTGAAATGAAACCTTGTACCCAACCAAAATAAATAATAAACGGGAGAAACAATCAATAACATGCATTTTTAAAAATGTATTTTATTTTATTTTAGGCATCAGTCAAAACAGTGTTACATGAAATTATGCTTTTATTTATTTGTGCCATATACTGATTTATAAATTTGGTTTGATACAAATATGTTTTAGGGAAGTTAAAAAAAACTAATCTATTATAGTTCGTTACTTATTACTTTGACCTTCCCTGTTGAAGTGCTTTCTGATTTCCATGTTATGCATTAGCTGTAAATGTAACTAAGTTATTTTTATTCACTTAAATGAAATCCATTACCACATTTCAGTGACCTGTCTCAAAAATTAAACATTAGTTACAAGTTACTGAAAAATGTAATCAGATTACAATAGTGCATGACCTGTCATAGAAAATGTTACCTCAAAATATATTAATATTAATGAACTTTTTAATTTGGATTTATCCTGAATATTCATTTTTGTCTCATAGTGTCACCTTCCCAGCAAGTTCTGGTTTGTCTTCAATATTCTGAAGACATCAGTATCAATCTCCCTTGTTATCTGAGTCTTCTGTCATCAGTTCTAATGGTGTGACCTTTTTTTTTTTTTTTTTTTTACTGCTAATTATCTTAGAAAAGATTGACTGACAAAAATAGCATATTTTCTCATTAGAAGGAAAATGCAATTTCCCTGCCTTTCTATATTTTATTCAACAAGTTAGACCTTATGAAGATAATCTGTCAGAAAGCAGACTGTATCATTCAGTGCTGTTAATTGTAAGTCCACACACATTCATTGTTTGGTATGGCTGGTTGTCTAGAACAGAGAAGGCAAACCACTAACAGAAAGAAAAACTGCACTGCAGTGAAAGCACATGTGTAAGGCATTATATTGCCTGAACGTATCAATGGCTTTTTCTCACTACTGCAATGACATATATTGTTTTATGTTCATTTATATATATATATATATATATATATATATATATATATATATATATATATATATATATATATATATATATATATATATATATACACTGTAGGTGTGTGTGTGTGTGTGTGTGTGTGTATATATATATATATATATATATATATATATATATATATAATCTCGAGAATATCCTGGGAGACTTCTGGGCATCTCTGGGGACCCTCAGAGGTCCCCGTACCCCAGTATGAGAACCACTGGCCTAAAACTCCCATTATTGGATCTCAGCAAGAAGGATAATCAGTTTAAATAAAAACTCCTGAAGACGTCAGCTGAAGCTGTTCAGAATAAACCTTAGCTGGATTTGTGGGGCATTTTACAGCACCAGGGAAACCCCCTGGGTTGCATCAATCATTTATTTGTAGGTGTAATGCTGGGATAACCATGGATAGCTCTTTGATGCAACCCTAATATTAATGGTGACTGAACTAAATTCACACTGCCGATAGATCTCCACCCACCCTCCCCTGGTCTTCTTTGTAATATATGATCCTTTATATTCACAAAGGCTGTGGTTTATTTTCAGTTACAGAACCACAGAATCCAGTACATTCCTATAGTATTAATTGTAGCTCATACCACATTCTCTACAGCAAACTGCAGGCTCCCATCCAGCTTTCATTCTTAATCCACAGGAGATAAACAACTCCTAGGATAATTAAATAGTCATCTTTTTTTAATTGCTGTCACAATTTGCCTTTTAAACTAAATATGAGAGTGCTGATCATGTGTAATTCAAGCTGAAAGCAACGGCAGGATTTCAAGTATTCTCGTATTCAAATGGACGCTATCCGGTAAGACTGGACAGTTTATATGTTGTTTCTGTTGTAGTGGTACAGCAGCATATACAGCAAACAGAACACTGCAGTTTCTACGTTTGCAGCTTTTTTGATGTTTAATAAAAAGTTGTTGTGAAGTATAGTGGTCAGCACGAAAAGCCAATAAATATATTTAAGGTCCTTTACTGGCAGTTAATGACCTACAGAGGTAGTTGGGCCCAATGCCCTTTAACACTATTAATAACCATATTGTTTCAGTATTAGATCAAAACGAATCTTTATTTTTTAGTTTTTTTTCCTATAAAAGAACATCTATACTGTGTAATTGTCCATGTTTTAAAATTGAAAATTTGCTGCTTAAAATGGAAGTTTATAATGGAGTTTTATTCCATTACTGATTGCCAGAAATGCTTACTTGGCCACATTGTTGACAATTTCCTGATAAAATCAACTCAACAGGGATGTATTTGTAGGTATAACTTTATTGACGGTAATTCACATGAAGGGAAATTAGCTTCAGGTTGTTGCTGCTGAGGCATAAGGATCAATCTCCAAGATAATAATACACCTGAGTGGTAGACTCCCTTGTTTACTCTTTGTCAGTGAGTAGTTGCTCAGGCTTGTCTATCGATAATACCGTGTCCCAGTAGGAGTTGCTGCAATACAGTCAGTGTTTGTTTTATTGATTTCATATTTAACTGTTTCACTCCTGGTTCCCGGACTTTCAGGCTACCTTTAGAATGTTACAGAAAAAGTTAAGTAAGCTTCTGGAAAGCTCAGGTCACCCAAAAACCTCAAGTTGAGTGTGTGTGCGCGCACTTGTGCGTGCGAGTGCTTTTAAAAAGCTGACATGCATTTTTTTTGTTCTGCTTGAGGGATGAATATAGATGTGTATTGCCAAGCAGTTTCACCCATGCCAGGTTTCACTACGAGCTTGATTAGCCACAGTGTGTGTCTTATTAATCTCTTATTAAAACCAGGAATGGTTCAAACTGCTATGCAATGGGAGTCTTATTTCCATCCATGTTTTTATTCTATTCTATGCTTTTAGTTTTATAGCTAACTTTCTGACTAGCACTCTGAAATCTTAGGTAACATACCTCCTGAAATATTTTTTTAATTTGCTGAAAAAAATAAATATATATATATTGTAGATTAGCACTGTTCAATAGACAGATATAGTATTAGGGGCATGCTGACACTTGTGTTGTAATTGCCTTTTAAGAAGTATTAAAAGAAGTATATGTGGCGTAAATTCAAACCTTGTAAAAGACCAGTATTTTTATATTCTGAATATCTGAAAGCTTGACGTCAACCTACCTTAGCTATTGAAGGATACAGTATGTCTGTTTGCCAAGTATTTGTTAAGAGATGCTGTTGTGCTGTATATGCTGGTCCCAGGAACTGCGTCAACCAGACAGTTCTGATCTATTTGTAACAGTATTCACTCGTACCTTTGTCTTAACACTTTTAACACTCTTTTTTAACACTCTTACATGTTTTTATGTCTAAGTCGTCTTCAGTTCTTTTTGCCTAGTAGTAGAGTTTTTTGCACTATTTGAGTCTGGCTCAATTTTTCATAGTGGCTGTTAGTATCAGAATTTCCACTCCAGTATTTGAATGCTCTAGGATGAACAAGTGGCATTCTGAGGATTTATAATATTGATTAAGTTCCACACTTGCTGTACATGAAACCTAAATAGAAGCTAGTTCCACAGCACGCTTCAACATCTCTGTTTTAACTTCTCATTTATTATTATTATTATTATTATTATTATTTATTTCTTAGCAGACGCCCTTATCCAGGGTGACTTACAATCGTAAGCAAATACATTTCAAGTATCACAGTACAAGTAATAATACAATTAAGAGCAAGATAAATACAATGACTTTGGTTCAAGCAAGTACAAGTGTGACAAAATACAATTCAGTAATACAGCAGATAACAGTGTCAGTGATAGTTACATCAGGATATGATTAAATACAAAATACTACAGATTAAACACTTTGCAGATTACAGTACTCTGAAGTGCAAGATTAAATGCAGTAAAATAGGGGGCAGATAAGAGCAAGTAAAGCGCATTTAAGGAAGGGTGATAAGTGTCCCAGGCGAAAAACAGAGGAGTTCTACAGGTGCTGTCTGAAGAGGTGAGTCTTAAGGAGGCGCCGGAATGTGGTCGGGACTGGGCAGTCCTGACATCTATGGGAAGGTCATTCCACCACTGTGGAGCGAGGGTGGAGAAGGAGCGGGCTCTGGAGGCAGGGGAGCGTAGAGGAGGTAGAGCCAGTCTTCTAGTGCAGGCGGAGCAGAGAGGTCGAGTGGGGGTGTAGGGAGAGATGAGGGTCTGGAGGTAGCTGGGTGCAGTCTGGTCAAGGCATCTGTAGGCTAGTACAAGAGTCTTGAACTGGATGCGAGCGGTGATCGGGAGCCAGTGGAGTGAACAGTTGTGTTACTGTCAATACACAATGGAAAGGCTTGGCCAACGTGTAGTCTAGTCCCACCTAGAAATCAGTGGATTGAAATCGGTGAACTCATGCTTTGTGGTGTTCTTGTTTCAGAGCTTTCATAGCAGTCATGTTATCACTTCAGGAAGCACATTTCCTGCTGTTGCTCCTGGCAAGATAATTCTACATGATGCCTGCTTCCTTTTGAATATTTGAAATGACTGAGATATATCAGTTGGTCTGAACATAGGATTTGTTGTCGCAGAAGAAAGCAGAAAATAAATAGTTCCCTAGACAGCTGTCTCCATTCTCCACACCCCTGTCCTGGAAACGTTCAGGCCAAGGGTCTTTCCTTGTGTATTAAACATCAGTGAGGGACTTGTTCTTGAAATGCTCATCTTATCAGTCAAACTTGAGCAGTACTGCAGGCTCAAGATCAATGTTGTGCTCTGTGCTCCTCCTTTAACTCTTACAACACTGCACACTTGTAAAGAAGTCTGGTACGGATACTGTAGCTCTGCAGGCCGCTCTAGTTGTGAAGTAAAGACAACACAGTAGACCAGTAATCAAATACACTTCTTAATATTTGCCCGGTATTTTTTTATATTATGTGTGTGCTTGGTATTTAAAATGCAATAGGAAAGCTTTTGTTAAAATTTAACACAATGTGTTTGGTCAAAGGAAACACACCCTACGACACACCCGTTCCTGGAGAGCCTTACCTTTCCACCTGGGGTCATGGATATTGATTTAAAGAACACACAGGCAGTTCCTCAGGTTCTTTACATTCCCCTGGTCATATAATATACAATATTGAAATGTTTGTATGCTGTACTTACAGTATATTGCTGACTTCAGTCTTTTTCTATGAAAAGGTTGTATACGTCTTCATACAGAGCTCTAGTTTGTACATGTCTGTACAGGAGATGTATCTAATTAGGGAATGTTGAAGCCATTGCTTTTAATGCCTTTTTTCCCCTTTTTTCCTGTATTTTAATTCTATAAGGTATTGCAACACCATCTACGGTGGATCATTAGGGGCAGCGGACAAAAAATGTTGTCGATTACAAGATCAGTTTCAGATCGTTCTGTCCAGATATTGAGAAATTATCTCAGGATCTCAGCATTTAACTGTTTTGTTGAACTCATGTTTAATTTTAATTTTTATCCTGGTGTGCTGTTAAAGTTATCATTAACCTCTAGTAGGTGCTTTAGGTTAATAAATAATTACGTTTTTTAGTAAAAAAAATAAAAATAAAGCACAGTTTCCTCGAATGGCTCACCTGGTAAAAGCACATCCGGGTTGTGTGCAGTATGAGTCAGAGAGTGCAGGTTTGTGTCCTGGCTGTGCGAAGTAGCCGGTCTTTACTGGGGATTCCAGAGGAAGAGTCACATCAGCTCTGGTGCGCCCGTGGGTTAGGGAGGCAAAACTGAAAGACTATTTCTCATCATCGTGCTACAGCGAACCCTGCTGACCAGGCGCCCAGTGAGCTCAGAGCGGACACCTGCAGGGCTGGCCTTTGACCTCCAGAGGCTGGTAGCTCACTGACATCCGATCTCGAGTTCCTGGGTGAAAAAGAGGACGCTGGCTCGGTTGTGAGCCATCAGTTCTCCTGAGCTGTGCAGGAAGTTGCTGCGGTGAGGTGCAAAACGATTGGACATTCCAAATTGGGAGAAAAAAATTGGAATCACTAAATAGAAATAAATAATAAAAAAAGCAATTTAAAATCCAAAAATAGACTGGCGAACAAGCAACTTCTTATGAGAAAAAATGCAATAAAATATAAATATAAAATATTGTAATGACTCTCCTCCTAGCGGCTGATGAGTTAGTAATACTATAACATCAGCAAAAGACAGTAACTGTCTTTTGCTGATGTTTGGCGTAGTGGTTAGGGCTCTGGACTCTTGACCGGAGGGTTGTGGGTTCAATCCCTGGTATGGGACACTGCTGCTGTACCCTTGAGCAAGGTACTTTACCTAAATTGCTCCAGTAAAAACCCAACTGTATAAATGGGTAATTGTATGTAAAAATAATGTGATATCTTGTAACAATTGTAAGTCGCCCTGGATAAGGGTGTCTGCTAAGAAATTAATAATAATAATAACTTCCCTGTCCACTACAGAGCTTGCTCTTTAGTTGAACAGTAAGGTCTTTATCTTTGAACCAGATGGTTTGTGGTTTGCATCCAACCCTTGCCCTCCCATTCAATTCAATTTCTGGCATCTGATGAGGGATTTGTTTTCACATCAAGCACACACATAGAACAGTCAACTTTGGCTTGGTGTTTAATTTCCCAGAACGACATATTTATATTTCTGTTTACTACAGCAACTCTGTTGTACATAACCTTCAGTAGAAAATCAATCATTTTACATGGAAATATAACTTATTAGTCTCTGAACCCAGGTCTGGGTGCCAATTGAGGCCCACCAGATCTTTGAATCTGGCCTCTGACCTCTCAGTAGAGCTGTAACATTACACTAACGTCATGATACGATACATATCACGATATGCAGGTGTTGATACCACATGTATCACCACATGTGATGGTCCTGATGGGCTTACGTGTATGATGCATAATAAGATCAAATGATCATTTAATGATGGAGAATTTTGTTAAAAGACATGGGATAGGGAGGTAATAAACAATAATAAAACACACTTGCCAGTCTTCATTCAAGAACCATTTGGTGAACTGCAATGAGTGAAGTTGTGCTTTTGGTCATGCATCCCAATACAAACGGTGCATACCTCTATTACTCTACGATATATCCTGGAAAGAGAGAGATACACGGTTCATTGTTACAACCCTACCTCTCATAGTCTGTTTAGGATTAAACCTGTGTTTTAAGGACTTAGAGCAAGTAGTTTCACTTTTTTACAATTTTATTTATTTAGCTTTTTGACATTCCCCTTTGATATTTGAAGGTGTTTTTAATAAATCTGAGTGGTTCTAGGTTCTGTTGCTCCAGTACAGAGGAGTATGTTTTAAATCTACATTTACCTGTTTTGAGCTTTTCTTGACAGTCCTAATTAAGTCTTTCTCATTCCATTCAAATCATGTGACAATGTACTGTAACCTTTCCACCACTCTATATACCATATTCCTTTGAATTTAAGACACTAACAATTTTTTGCTTCTCAAAAATGGCCTGCGTTTTAAATTCGAGTACAGTATAGTGATGCATGTGTTAAAATCGCCAACAAAAGACGTGACTACCCGAGTAAACTAACAACATGACTGACTGCCGAGAAAAGACAACAAAGACATTACTGCCCGAATACACAAGCAGCAACGTGACTGACTGCTGAGAAAAGACAAACCAAAACGTTACTGCCAGATCTCGAATCACCCATGACATACAGGCAGCCATTTTCAAACAAGAGTCATTATCTTCCTGAGGAATTCAAAGAAGCTTTTACAATTTCGGCGTTTCTAACAAACAGTACCGGCTTGGACAGATCAGAAATGCTGATCAGAGCCCCGTATTTTTCGACATGCTAAGCAATACCACAGTTCACAAATTGGGAATAAAACAGGTGTGAGTAATCTCCATGTGCGTATGTTATGCTCTGTTGGTATTGTGCATACTGTTCTGACTGTTGTGTTTGCAATGCAATCAATGCTGTTGTGGTTGCATGTTGCCTGATGTAGTGGAGTGTTGTGTCGTACTTGCTGTTGCCGGGATGCTTGGTGCTGTAAGTGAGTGAGGGGTGTGCATACGACAGAGACGCCATCTTAAGTACTATAGTACACAGCACAATAATCAAGCTCCGTGGTTAATCTACAACAATGCTGTTTTGTGTCAGTTTTGTACAATACAACAGCGTAATTGAGGTTGTATCTTTGTAAATGCAGATTTATTTGAGGTTTTATTTTTTTCCTTAAATTGAGGGTGGTAAATTTGGGCTGCGTCTTTAATTTAAAGGAATACGATAGAGATATATCGAAAAGGGCTTGTTGTGCCTGTCTAGTGCAGTTTTCAGGGGTTCCGCACACAAAACAACTACAAGGTTTGGTTATTAGGAACAAAAGAAAGTGGTTTTATTAAAAAAAAACTTAAACAAAAGAGGGCCATAAAGTACAAACTATAAAGGTTTCAACACACATGCCACACAGGCTTTCACTCACTACTATTACACCACACAGGACTCCTCTCCTCTCTTCTACACACTCTCTGTCTCCCTTTTATACCATGTGTCCAGGGCTGATTGACGTTCATTATTCAATCCCCACCTGACCACATTCCACACTTTTCTGGCTGACATTCCTGGCTTGCAGCTATACACGGTACCTTTTTTCTGTATATGACATCCAGTCCTCTAGCAGACTGGCTGCTGTCCTGAAATATTGGCAGTTGGCTCTAATTTATAATAATGAGCCAACTGCCAAAACAGTAAAACAATTAACAAACAATACAATTAAACAAAAACAATTAGTTTGGCAGGGAGGCTTTTCACCCTGTCCCTGCTACAAAACAAACATTTTTATACTTGCAGGGCCCATGCCCTGCTACAATATCTAAAATTATATATATATATATATATATATATATATATATATATATATATATATATATATATATAGTTCCTCTTTGAACGAATTCTGGCACTTTCACACACTATATGTTCAGCAAAGGTCAAGAGTGTTTTGGCTTGCATATTCTGAGACTTTGGCACAAAACATTTTTGGCAGTATCAATAAAATTGGGATCTGCTGTGTATGGTTCATTTAGTCATGTGGCCAGTACAGTCTCACTGGTGCAAACATAAGTAATAGCATTGACATCTATGTAGCCTGGACAGTGTCCTTGAGGGAGTGCAATGTTTACTGAGGGTGTGTTTTTCCCTTCAGAAAGATATATATATATATATATAAATACAACTGTGCTATTTGGGTCCCTTTTATGTAGTATTCCCACGCTGTGCTTTCCTGGTCAGAATTTAAATGCTTTTTTTCTGCCATCGAATGTAAAGATTAAAAAAGCATTCTTTTAGTTAAACATGGCATTCCTTTTAAAGTGGTAACTGGAGTAATTCTGAATCCCTTCCTTTGTTGTGCACATTTGTTTATTGTTTAAATCAGATAAGTGCAGTAATTGCCAGTATAGAGCATGAAATACAGAGCCAAATGCTTCTGTAACATCTACAATACAGACCCTTAAATCACAATTTCAACCCCAAACCTTTAACTTAATCCTAACCTTAAAGCCACTACCAGACTGCTAATCAGTCCCCCTGCGGGAAGTTTTGAAATATTATGATATAAGAATGAATGGCACTGGCAGTAAAACATATACTTTTTTTCCTTGATGTACACTAAAGGTTTAATTGATAAAAGAATAATGTATCTATGTATGTATCTATCTATCTCTCTATCTATCTAAACATTTGAAAAATGAAAACTGCTGTATACCAAAATCTTTTTCCAAATGCTATTTCTGAAAAAGCATTGCTGTAAACAGACTGTTATAAGTAGGGCCCTGTGTTTTTCACTTGCTTTTTTAACCTGTAATTTAGTCCTACAGCCCCAAGATTTTGATATAGCCTCCATAGTAAGCCCCGTAATGAGAAATGATTAAACACTCATCTCATTGCGTTGCCTTAAACATCGCATTACTACACAGTACGTGTTAGCAGATTAATAAACATCAAGCTGTAGATGTTTACTGACATCTTTAACTGTGTTTATTTATTGTGTTCTTTTGAATATAATGTAAAAAAAAAAAATCATATCCTGTTCTGTGCTGTGGTAGCTATACTGGAGAGGCTGTGAGCTCTGCTGAAGGAGCTCAACAGACAAAGCACTGGTCTCGGACTGAAGACCAGCGTTCGAGCCTAAGTCACTGTATACTATGCCTGCCACACGAATAGAGTGCTTGTGTTCCTGCTGTGTCGTGGTGAAAAATGGCATGCTTACATCGTTCTTTCAAAGTCTTTGTTAAAGCGTTTACAAACAAATACAGTGATCACATATAGATTTGGATGGGAAACCAGAAATCTTTGCGACTGGAGTTTATGACTGATGTGTTGTTAGTGTCAGAAATAGGGGTTTAATGATTTCTTGTGTATCAATGAATTGTGATACTTTCTTTCATGATATATTGTATGGTAATAAAGATATGTATCATTTATATTGTGATTCAAGTCCACAAGCACAGCATAATTCATTGTAGTTCACCAAGTTATTCTTGTATGAAGAATAAGTGTGCTTTATAGTTGGTATGAATACATATTCTCCCTAACTTCTTACATGTTTGTCTTTTTTAACAAAATAGCCCAGAATTAAATGATCATTTGATCTTATTATGCATTATACAAGTAGCCCATCATGATCACGATAGATACCGTATTGTGACCTGCATATAGTGATACATACCATATTGTGACCTGCATATATAGCTATACCTATCGTATTGTGACCTGCATATAGCAATACCTATCGTATTGTGACCTGCATATATAGCTATACCTATCGTATTGTGACCTGCATATATAGCAATACCTATCGTATTGTGACCTGCATATAGCAATACCTATCATATTGTGACCTGCATATAGCAATACCTATCATATTGTGACCTGCATATATAGCTATACCTATCGTATTGTGACCTGCATATAGCAATACCTATCATATTGTGACCTGCATATATAGCTATACCTATCGTATTGTGACCTGCATATATAGCTATACCTATCGTATTGTGACCTGCATATATAGCTATACCTATCGTATTGTGACCTGCATATATAGCAATACCTATCGTATTGTGACCTGCATATAGCAATACCTATCATATTGTGACCTGCATATAGCAATACCTATCATATTGTGACCTGCATATATAGCTATACCTATCGTATTGTGACCTGCATATATAGCTATACCTATCATATTGTGACCTGCATATATAGCTATACCTATCGTATTGTGACCTGCATATAGCAATACCTATCATATTGTGACCTGCATATATAGCTATACCTATCGTATTGTGACCTGCATATATAGCTATACCTATCGTATTGTGACCTGCATATAGCAATACCTATCATATTGTGACCTGCATATATAGCTATACCTATCGTATTGTGACCTGCATATATAGCTATACCTATCGTATTGTGACCTGCATATATAGCTATACCTATCGTATTGTGACCTGCATATATAGCTATACCTATCGTATTGTGACCTGCATATATAGCGATACCTATCGTATTGTGACCTGCATATAGCAATACCTATCATATTGTGACCTGCATATAGCGATACCTATCGCATCATGACATTAGTGTTTGTTACACCCTTATTCAGAAAGAGTTTTTAAAATAATGATTGCTTACAAGTATTGATATAAAAAAAAAAAACATTGTAAAAAAATAATGTATTTTTTATTATTTGAAAAGGGTTAGAATTCCTGTTGTAGACATTTTACAAAGTAGGTTGCTGTAACATAATCCTCTGATGAGTCTTAGCAGCTACCCTGCACACCTGTATTACAAACCTGCCTCTAAACCTGGTCAACTCCCCAACAAGATCAAAACGAAACCCACATGGCCAGAATGAGGCAGTTGATTTTTAAGTATTCTATCCCTGTTTCTTTGTAAGATGTGCGCTGCTACAACCTCCTCACCATCGGTACATTAGGAAGGACAGTGAAGTGACGAGGCACTAAGAAGCTACAGGACACTAGCAATTGGGTCATTCCATCACAAGAGACATGTAGCAATGGCCGTGATGGCCTGTCGCATATTTCTATTAGGAAAATTCAGGCTGAACGGTATCCATGACAAATGGGGGAAAAAAATCCAAAGTGTCAGCCCCAGCGGCCCAGCAGTCTTCAGGATACATCCCCTTTACGAAATCCTGAAAGAGAGGAGTTCAGTAGCTTCAACAAAAAGTAACGGAGAGCAGATTTCATAAATAGAATTTAGAAATAGACTTTACTGCATATCATTTACCTTTTCCTAATACTGTATTTAATGTCTAACCTCTTTTAATATCCTTGTATGGATGTTCATGTGATTCTCTGTGCAGTAGTTGTTTCTGGTTAGATCATTTTTTTGCCAGGCTTATTAACTATTCCAGCAAAAAATATGTCCTTGGGCTGGGGCTGTGCACTGAAGCCACGCTTACGTGCCGTTCAGTGTGTACCAGGGTGTGTAAGCCCTGCACTTCAGATCTAGGAGATAGAAAGGCTGGTCTACTTCCTGTTTACTAACAAGGTGAGCGTGTGGTCAGAGTTAACAATCTCGTGAACGTGTGGTCAGAGTTAACAATCTCACAGTCATCTGCAGAGCAGCTGTCTAGTAGAGCCGGGATGGAAATAAGAATCCTATTGCATGTCCGTTTCACCCAATTTAGGTTTTACTAGGAGCTTGATTAGCCACAGTGACTAGGTAGAAAGTTCAGGTGTGTGTTTTATTAAACTTACAGTAAAACCAGGAATGGATCAAACTGCTGTGCAATGGGAGTCTTTTTTTCCATCTCTGTAGAGTTAGAAGGTGCTGGAAGTTTATGTGTAGAGTGGACACAATGTTTGAAACACACCCCAAACAAGTTAAATACTTGTCCTGTTTATTGCAACAGCACACAGCAGGAATTGTTTTGACTTTGGCGACTCTTTTGTTCAGCCCGTTTTGTTTGAACACACATGTTGTCCTACTGGTTCATTTCCTTTCCTCTCATCCCCTGCCTCCTGAAGTGTGCCTTTAATGGCTGCTGTCAGTCATCACAGTGTCATAAAGACCACATTTATTCTATTTTTAGAAAGAGAAACACCATTTTTGTATTTTGCAAAGCTAGGGATTTCCAGTACCCTATTCACACTGCCTATGAAGATGGGATTGGGAAGTGAATGGGAATCACATGCTTTCAATACATGTTGAGTGATGCATTGTTTATTTAAGGGACAAAGCAACCATATCATGTTTTCTACTAGGAACAAAATCTGACAAGTAAGTAGTTGAAACTTCTTATAATAAACATTTATTATAAGTCGTGTATGAGAAATTAACCCATCGCAGTTAAGGATTTGTCAAAATTCTATAATCTGTCAATACTTTTCCTTACCAGACAAAAACACTTGTACAATATCAATTTTTGTGATTTCTAAGAAGTAATTAGTTAATACGTTGTTTACAGGGTTTGCATTGGAAGATGCATCATTTTGTACAGTTTGAGCAGCCAGTTTGATCGGCTTTGCCTGATTTTGAAACTGCACAACTACACTACTTTTATGAAGAGAGACCCTGTACCCAACATAATATCACAAAACATAGGATGAAAAGTCATCTGCTCAGAATTGCACAAGTCATTGTACATGTTAATGCTATTTAGAATCTGACCAGTTTTTTTCCTGTTACCTTTAGTTCCTGAGGTATGATGTCCTTTTGCTGCTTCATTAATAAGGTTTCGGAGGTAATTCTGGGCTCATTTGAGTGCTCGCCTTGGCTGCCTCAGCAGTGTGATTACTGAGTGACAGGACGTGACTGGTACTGTACAATGAGAGCTGTAGCTCTCGTCACTTACCTCTGCTGGCAACCCCATCGGAGCGTTCTGTTCAAAGAGCTCTTTCATCAATACTGTGCTGTAGAGGCTGTGGCTAGAAGTCCATGCTCTGCTCCGAGAACAATATGTTTAGTTAGAGAAAGAAGTATACTGTAGTTAATTGAAGCCAAGGTGGCTTGCCCTTTTACTTATCTGCCAGGTTGGCCACATTGTCTTTTGTTTTGTTGTGTGGAAAGAGAAAGAATGTCCCTAAAACAGATTGTCCTTGTTATGGTCCTTCTTTTTTGTGTCCCTCTGTGTGCCGACTATTCTCAAGTGTATCTCCTTACTGTGTACGTTCTATAAATTGGACAGTAAAAAGAATACCATTTTGGTAAACATCGCTGAGTGGGTCTTGCACCATTGGAGTTCATACTATTGTAAAATATATGTCGACAATGGAGTCTGCTTGAAAATTGTCGGTGTGTTTTTGTTTGTCTTTCTTGCAAATGCTCCTCAATCCCACTCTAAAGGTGGCTTCCTCTAGTGGTGTGGGAATGTTGTTCATTTGAAATAGAATCACTGCACACAAAGCTTTAACCCTTTTCAAGCTTGATATGCACAAAATTGTTCTAAACTGTGGGCATTTACATATATATATATATATATATATATATATATATATATATATATATATATATATATATATTATATATATATATATATATATATATATATAAATGTATCTTTCAATGTGTTCAGTGGCTACCTCTAATCAAGATGAGAGTGTATTTCTCATGCAATCTTTGCTGTGTCTGGCCACTTTCAACTTGATTAGAAGTAGCAACCAAACACTTAGAAGCATATTTATTATAAGTCATTAAATAAAACAAATTAAAAAGACAAAAAGCAGATATTAGCATATTTAATCTGTGTTGTGGTTTAAGTGTTTAAAGTTCTTTTTCATTGACATTCTGAGTGTGAGATCTACATTGTCAGTGAAGTGTGGTTGCTGCTGATAGGCTACAATGAATATTAAACTGCTTTGTATTTCTTTCTTTCTTTCAAACTTGAGGGATAAACGTTTGGAAAAGGGGCCCAGTGTTAGCAGAACCCAGTTGTATGATGAAGAGATATGAGCTTTGCATCCCATTTAATAAACAATACCATAGTATCATCCAAAAACACTAGCATCCTATACTGCTGAACATACCATAGTACCATCCAAAAACACTGTAGCATCCTATACTGCTGAACATACCATAGTACCATCCAAAAACACTAGCATCCTATACTGCTGAACATACCATAGTACCATCCAAAAACACTGTAGCATCCTATACTGCTGAACATACCATAGTACCATCCAAAAACACTGTAGCATCCTATGCACAGTGCTGCCTTCTCTATCTGACGTACACATAAACAAAATGTGAAATATTGAAAACTGAATTAGTAAGGGGCTCTTTACAGTAAAATTACTTGTACAATTTACTGCCAACATGGCCAAATTGCGAATAAACCAAATAAGAGAAGTATGGAATTGTAAGTATGGAATCGTGAATGCTGTCTGTTTTGTTGTCACGCTGCTAAATTCATTAAAGTCTACAGTTGTGTTATTTTGCTTTGTGAGTTTTGAATGACTGACTTTTAAAAGTCCAACCATTCAAAGATGCTGTTAGCTGCTCACCCCTGCCCTTCCTCTCTGAAATCCAAATATGCTTCACGCCACATTGCAAGTATTGTAAACAGTAAAAATGAAGTGAAAAGATATCAGCCAGCAGCCAGCCAGTCAGTCCCTGGTTCATTTCCTTTTCCCTCCTCACAGCTTTCACTGCTTCCTCTAGATGTCAAAGTGCCAGACTCTCCTTGTGCTTCGCCAGCTCACCAGACTCTCCTTGTGCTTCCGCAGCTCACCAGACTCTCCTTGTGCTTCCGCAGCTCACCAGACTCTCCTTGTGCTTCGCCAGCTCACCAGACTCTCCTTGTGCCTCCGCAGCTCACCAGACTCTCCTTGTGCTTCCGCAGCTCACCAGACTCTCCTTGTGCTTCGCCAGCTCACCAGACTCTCCTTGTGCTTCGCCAGCTCACCAGACTCTCCTTGTGCTTCGCCAGCTCACCAGACTCTCCTTGTGCTTCCGCAGCTCACCAGACTCTCCTTGTGCTTCCGCAGCTCACCAGACTCTCCTTGTGCTTCGCCAGCTCACCAGACTCTCCTTGTGCCTCCGCAGCTCACCAGACTCTCCTTGTGCTTCCGCAGCTCACCAGACTCTCCTTGTGCCTCCGCAGCTCACCAGACTCTCCTTGTGCTTCGCCAGCTCACCAGACTCTCCTTGTGCTTCGCCAGCTCACCAGACTCTCCCTGTGCTTCCGCAGCTCACCAGACTCTCCTTGTGCTTCCGCAGCTCACCAGACTCTCCTTGTGCCTCCGCAGCTCACCAGACTCTCCTTGTGCTTCGCCAGCTCACCAGACTCTCCTTGTGCTTCGCCAGCTCACCAGACTCTCCTTGTGCTTCTGCAGCTCACCAGACTCTCCCTGTGCTTCCGCAGCTCACCAGACTCTCCTTGTGCTTCCGCAGCTCACCAGACTCTCCTTGTGCTTCGCCAGCTCACCAGACTCTCCCTGTGCTTCCGCAGCTCACCAGACTCTCTTTGTGCTTCGCCAGCTCACCAGACTCTCCTTGTGCCTCCGCAGCTCACCAGACTCTCCTTGTCCTTCCGCAGCTCACCAGACTCTCCTTGTGCCTCCGCAGCTCACCAGACTCTCCTTGTGCCTCCGCAGCTCACCAGACTCTCCCTGTGCTTCTGCAGCTCACCAGACTCTCCTTGTGCTTCCCCAGCTCACCAGACTCTCCCTGTGCTTCGCCAGCTCACCAGACTCTCCCTGTGCTTCCGCAGCTCACTAGACTCTCCCTGTGCTTCTGCAGCTCACCAGACTCTCCCTGTGCTTCCGCAGCTCACCAGACTCTCCCTGTGCTTCCGCAGCTCACCAGACTCTCCCTGTGCTTCCGCAGCTCACCAGACTCTCCCTGTGCTTCCGCAGCTCACCAGACTCTCCCTGTACTTCCGCAGCTCACCAGACTCTCCCTGTGCTTCCGCAGCTCACCAGACTCTCCCTGTGCTTCCGCAGCTCACCAGACTCTCCCTGTGCTTCCGCAGCTCACCAGACTCTCCTTGTGCCTCCGCAGCTCACCAGACTCTCCTTGTGCTTCCGCAGCTCACCAGACTCTCCCATCATGGTGGAGCTGCTGCTTGGTTTAAACATGCATGACCAAATTAGTAAGTGCCAGCACCGTCTGGGTATTGCCATCAAAATGAACGTAAACTTGATCCAAAGTGACAGATCACTAAATGGCACTGACTCTTCTATAAAGACACTTTGCTTAATCTAGCCTACATTACAATTGGCAGGCAGCTGGAACTCAAAAGCAGCACCTCCACACAGACTTATCAAAGAAAATGTGAGTAATTGCAATAGGAACCACTCTGAATGAATGCAGTCATCAAAACTAAGAATT